>NC_057811.1:184456556-184593247 GCF_018294505.1 Triticum aestivum | reverse complement strand
CACGTGGCGCGCTGTGAGTGGGCGAGGGCGGCGGCGGCTGAGGCGTCCGGCGGCGGTGGACACGTCCGGTGGCGGCGGGGCAATTTGATCTAGGGTTAGGGTGGTTTTTGCCCGAGATTTTGGAGGGGGAGGTATTTTTATAGGTAGAGGGAGTTAGGAGACTCCAAATGGAGTGCGGTTTTTGCCCACACGATCGTGATCGAACGACCGAGAGCATGGAGGGGACTTAGGTGGGTTTTGGGCTGTTTGAAGGGGGGTTTTGCTGCAACACACAAAAGGACTTTGCGGTTACCCGATTAACCGTTGGAGTACCAAACGACCTCCAAATGGAACGAAACTTGACAGGTGGTCTACCGGTGGTATACCAAGGCCACTTGACAAGACTCGGTCCATTCCGAGAACGTTTAACACCCGCTCACGAAAAGAAACAAGAGGGACGCGCCGGTGCGCGTGGGAGGGCTGGATTGCAAAACGGACAACGGGGAAAATGCTCGGATGCATGAGACGAACTCGTATGCAAATGCAATGCACATGATGACATGATATGAGATGCATGACATGAACAAAATGCAAAATGAAAAACAAAACCCGACCATGAAGGGAATATCATAACACATAGCCGAAAATGGCAAGAGTTGGAGTTACAAATACGGAAAGTTACATCCGGGGCGTTACACACGGCTAGCCGTATCCATGGGTACCGTCCATACCAACCCTTTCCAAGGAATTTATTTTTTGACAACGTAAAGTAAATTTCTTTTTCATTTCGGGACTGGGCCTCCCTATTACCGTCATACTCTCATGCACAAGTGAATAAACACTCATCTTGAGAATAGCACATCTAGCATGGAAACTATTAGCCACCCCCTGCCGCTTCATGAGCGGTACGAGCACACAAAAAGGAAATTTATTTTGAAAATTAGAGATGGCACATACAAATTTGCTTAGAACGACACGGGAATACCGCATATAGGTAGGTATGGTGGACTCATATGGCAAAACTGGGTTTAAGGATTTTGGATGCACTAGTATCCAACCAAGAAACGAAAAATCACATAAGCGAGCATTAAGCATAACTAACACCGAATTATGCACCACAAGTAGGATGTAATTTCATTGCATAACTATTGACTTTCGTGCTTGCATAGGGAATCACAAACCT
Organism: Triticum aestivum; assembly: GCF_018294505.1. NCBI lineage: Eukaryota > Viridiplantae > Streptophyta > Magnoliopsida > Poales > Poaceae > Triticum > Triticum aestivum. Next base: position 184,592,085 of record NC_057811.1, on the reverse strand, counting down.
TAACACCAATATTCTTACTAAAGCATAATTACTCACCAACATGACTCACATATCACTATCATCATACCGCAAAACTATACAAAGAATCAAGTTTATTTTGTCCAATGATCTTCAAGGAAGTTTTTTTATATCCCTCTTGAATATCTCTCACTTTGGGATTAGTTTCATATGTTGCTTTTTGAATAGCTCAAACAAATCTAAGTGAAGAACATGAGCATAAAAATTTTCATCACTCAAAATAATATAAGTAAAGCATGGAAGAATTTCTTCAAATATTTTCTAACTCTCAAATAAATCTAAGTGAAGAATGAGAGCATTTCTTCAAAAAAATAAAGTACATCGTGCTAAAAAATATATAAGTGAAGCACTATAGCAATTCCATAGCTGAAAAAATTTAAGTGAAGAATAGAGAGCATTCTAACAAGTCATAGCATAATTTTGGCTATCTTCAAATAGGTGTGTCCATCAAGGATAATGACACAAACTAAAAAGCAAAACAAGCAAAGACTCATATAATACAAGACACTCCAAACAAAACTCATGATATGTGACGAATAAAAATATAGCTTCAAGTAAAATATCGATGGTCGTTAGAAGAAAGAAGGGATGCTTTCCGGGGCATATATCCCCAAGCTTAGTTGATGTTTCTCTTTAGATAATAACTTGGGGTGCCATGGGGAATCCCCAAGCTTAGGCTCTTCTTACTCCCTATTTCCTTCATCCATCGTGATCTCACCCAAAACTTGAAAACTTCAATCACACAAAACTCAACAAAACCTTCGTAAGATTCGTTAGTATAAGAAAGCAAATCACTACTCTAAGTACTGTTGCAAACCCATTCATATTTTATTTTTGCATTATATCTACTGTATTCCAACTTTACCATGGCTTATACCCCCCGATACAAACCATAGATTCATCAAAATAAGCACACAATGCAAAGAAAATAGAATCTGTCAAAAACAGAACAATGTGTAGCAATCTGAAAACTTTGTATTCCTTTGTAACTCCAAAAATTCTGAAAAATTAGGAAGATGTAGGCAATTTGTATATCAATCTTGTGTAAAAAGTTCAGAATTTTTCATCGCTTCTCTAATTTATTAAAATTATTTTATTGGACGCAAAAGTTTATGTTTCCAACAAGATCAAATCAACTATCACCAAACATAATCCCAAAGGCTTTACTTGGCACAAACACTAATTAAAACATAAAATACACAATCATAACATAGGCATAATTGTGCAAACACTCAAGAACAGAAAGAAAAAGGCAAAAATAAAATTTATTCATTGGGTTGCCTCCCAACAAACGCTATCGTTTTATGCCTCTAGCTAGGCATAATGCATAGATTCAAGTGTTGTCATCTTTCTCTTTTTTCCTTAGATGTGTTTTTGTCAGGAGGTTTTGCAAAAACAACTTGAAACACATTATCCATAGAAACTTTAGCACTATCAAGTTGCTCATCATCATATCCCCTTTGATTTCCGGCAACGATCCAAGAATAATGTTGATTAACATCATTGAAACTTGTTGGATTATATCTAAAACAGGGATTTCCTTTTTAAGATTCTCATAAAAAATTTGATTATTTCCAAGCAAATGTCTCAACATATAATCACTATTATAAAGAATCTCATCTATCATCGGTTTTTCACGGTTCATACCATAAAATCAAAAATTTCCCTAGCTTCTCGTATTATGTAATCAAATTTATTGATAAGAACAAGGGTAGCCAACTTTTTAGCTTTGAGATTCTTTATAACGGGTAGCTCATAAAACAATCTTTGCAAGGTAGGATGGGTACAGATAAATTTATTTTCAAGTTTCAGAACTAGTGCTGAAATAGCTTCCGCACAAGATCTAGTCCTTTTAAGTATAGGAGCATCATCAAGACTCAAATTTTGAACACAATTGAAAAATTATTGGATATGTTCTTTTCCCATAACATTCCCTTGCCCCAAAACAAAAATTTTAGCATCCAGATTGCCAGATCGTCCAATTTTAGGAGTTAGGCCATCATCTGTTTCTGTCATTCCAAAATCACTCATGATGACAAATTCAGGCAAAAAGATAGATCCGACGAGAAAATGACGAACGAAAAAGAGGGCGAATAAAACGAATTTTTTTAAGAAGTGGGGGAGATGGAAACGAGAGGCAAATGACAAATAATGTAAATTGCAAGGAGATGAGATTTATGGTTAGGAACATGATAGATGTTGATGATGTCTCCACGGCAACGGCGCCAGAAATTCCTTTTGATGTCGCTTGAACTACGTCGGTATTTCTCCAAAGAGGAAGCGATGATGCAGCACAACTACGGTAGGTATTTCCCTCAGTTATGAAACCAAGGTATCAATCCAGTAGGAGAACCAAGCAACACTATGTAAACGGTACCTGCACAGCTACGGTAGGTATTTTCCTCAGTTATGAAATCATGCATGTAAGAGATCAAAGAAGACTCAAATAACTTGCATGGATAAAATAGATCTGATCATAAACTCAAAGTTCATCGGATCCCAACAAACACACCGCAAAAAGAGTTACATCAAATAGATCTCCAAGAGACCATTGTATTGAGAATCAAAAGAGAGAGAGGAAGCCATCTAGCTACTGCCTACGGACCCGTAGGTCTACAATGAACTACTCACGCATCATCGAAGAGGCACCAATGAGGATGATGAACCCCTGTGTGATGGTGTTTAGATTGGATCTCGTGGTTCTGGAACTTGCGGTGGTTGGAATTGTGTTTCGTCGACTCCCCTAGGGTTTTGGGAATATTTGGGTATTTATAGGGCGAAGAGGCGGTGCGGGAGGCCACCGAGGTGGGCACAACCCACCAGGGCGCCCCCCCGGGTACTTCTTTGGCCCAATATTGTTCCTTCTGGTCCAGAAAAATTCTCCAAAAAATTTCATTGCGTTTGGACTCCATTTAAAAAACAAGCAAAAAACAACACTGACACTAGGCACTATGTCAATAGGTTAGTCTCAAAAAATTACATAAAGTTACTATAAAATGATTGTAAAATATTCAAAAATGATAATATGACAGCATGGAACAATAAAAAAAATTTAGATACGTTGAAGACGTATCAGCCCATAACTAATAGCTAGATGGTTTATTCTCTTTATTTGATCTTTAATACAATGTTCTCCTCGATGTAACATCTCTTCCGTGTCCATGCAAAAAAGAAAATACCTTGTGTGTGTAGGGGGAACTCATTCCTGCTTGAGTAATAGTACAATGGTTTTATCCTTAAAGAAAAGGAATAATAATCCATATATATGAAGGAAAATCCTAAGGTCCAAGAGGCCCTTATCATGTAAGCACCTCCTGATGTAAAAAAAGGGGAATAAACCCTTTTCGTTTTGCTCATCCTCCCGTGCACGACTTTATAAGGGCCTCCGGAGCCAGTTCCGCGTTGGACTTGACCTCGCGCCGCCTCTGTTTTTCCTCTCCCCACCTCCCTCCCTCCCCCTCTAAACCCGCACCAGAAGCAGCGCTCCTAGGGTTTGCTCCTGCCACAAACCCTACCACCAGATTGCCCCGATTCCGGCAGAGGTAATCCATCGGCCCCTCGTGCCCTCTCCCCGGCCGCGGGCTAGTATTTCCTTACCTCTTCGTGTGGGCGCTCAGATTCCGCTGGTTGTTGCAGGCGGCGGCTGCGAGCTGGTGGCATGGCGGGGTACCCGGAGGACAACCAGCACGCCATGAACGGGTACGAGGATGAGGTCGAAGAAGTGGAGGAGGTCGACGAGGAGGGCCGCCCGGGCCGGAGGGGGCGGCGAGATGGGGGCGATGGTGGCGGCTATGGCGACGCCGGTGGGGATGACGGGAGGGCTGGGGGCGGTGACTCGTCGGGGTAAGTGATTGGGACTATTGTTTTTTGTTTGTCTTGGATTCGAGGAGTGTTGGTGTACTGATGTTTGGAGTCTTTGCAGGAAGATTTTCGTCGGAGGCGTTGCATGGGAGACAACTGAAGGTATAAGACGGCTCTTGTTCTTTCTTTCTACTTCATTCATGTCTAGGGCTGTTACATTCGTTCAAATGCCAATCTTTAATTGTCCAGCCTTTGTTAGATTCTTCATCTTGATAGAAAATCTGAAGAGAAAATTAGCTAAAACATGCCGTTCATCTCAGTGTTAGAAGTAGTGTTTGTTGAATACACTGCTGCAAATTTTCTAATGGCAGATCCGCGGATGTTAAGATATCCAGAAGTGGTCAATTCTTGTTTTACATTTTGAGGATTGGTGTAGCTATGATAGATTGATCCTATTCATATGTTTTTTTGGGGGGTTGCACGTTTTGGTAATATCGTAGGTAATGCAAATTACTTAAATAATGTCTGTGGTTGGAATGTGTACCTATTAATCTTTTGTCAATCAGCTAACACGAAAAAGTGATGTCTCGGTACACGGGTTGTAAAACTTTCATGTGCATACTGGTCCAGTTGTTTGTACTTAGAAACAGTTTTGGACATCTCGCAAAGGATAGCTGTTTATACTTTGTTTTGCACTGTTGCTTTCGGGTTCAGTATAGTTCGGTTATTGCATTTGTTTGTAATCCCATCCTAACGGAAAATTCCGTTATTTGTCTTCCGTTGTCAATTATATTAGCTCGATAACTTTTGCTTGAGGGGTTAGTCCTGGTATTTGATTCGAGAGAAACATCGCAAACGTAAAGGTAATGGAGTTACCAGCACGCTGGTACCGTAGACGTAAACGAACGAAACTCAAACTTGTTTGGTAGCGGACTGTAACATAATCAATTCGTCTCCAGAAAAGAAAAAAGCTAACAAATCTCAAAGGAGCAGCCACGGCAGGGCTCTCTCTGGGCCTGGCATGGTCGTGATTGCTGATGCAGAGGGGTACCACACGGGGACGTCACTGATGCAGTGGGAAGTCTGGCGGACCACGGACACCAGGGGCTTGTCAGCGACCGCGGCAAGCAGCACGCCCAGCGGCGACGCCCTGTAGACGTTGTCGTCGCCAATGAACTCCTCAAAGAACAGGAGCGGCGGGCACCTCGTGTTGCTGAGCTTGGCGACGGCGATGTCCACGTCGGCCTCCATGAAAACCACGCCCTTCTCGGCGCAGTCCACCACCAGCTTCCGGCCGGCCTCCTCGTGCAGCCAGCCGGCCTGCATGTACTAGTGCACCAGCGCCTCTGCCGTGGCGCTGGCTGAGCCGTCGGCGGCAACATGTCCAGTGATGGCGGACATGACTTAGGCGGCGGCGCGTGGGATGGTAGCATGTGGTACGAGAGAGGTGAGATCAGATTATTACGGCGTTCGTGGCGCTTCATGCGGAGGCCACAGAGCAAACGGGAGAAGCATCGTGCGATGGTTTCCGATTACACATCATATTGGGTGTAATGAGATTACAACTAGGCTGGGACCTGATACCGCGTTATCTCATTACAGCCGGGTCGATCCAAACAAGATTCATTGTTATCCCTTACCAGCGTAAACAGATGATGTTACAGATTGGTGAACCAAACACCTTCCTAGTTTTTGCAAACTAATACTTGGACCACTTATGAATCATGTCTTGTCTAATTTTTAGTTTCGTTTAATATAAGACTATGGTATGTTATACAGAAGATCAACAAATCTGTGGTCAGTGCATTTAACCGTATCTATCTGCATCCTGTCTTAAGTTTATATTGTTATTGATAGCTTACATATATTTGGATGAAAGATGCTCGGGCAAGAACAACTCTCTTTCATCTTTGCATCTCCTTTATTTCTTCTTTATTAGTTATGTTAGAAATTTTCACTCTCGCATGTTGCACAGTAGTCTCCTTTGAATTCAGCCATATGCATTTGGTTCATGCATTAATATACTGATTGTTCTTAAATGAAGTTAGGAATGAGTCAGTTTTTAAGAACAGGTTTTTCTAGTACTGTTTGTGTGTCTATTGGTGCTCTTGGTTTCTGAGTAGGTTAGCTATTGTTACTGCTTTTATATGAAACGTTTCTAGCTTGTTACAAACACTGGTATTTCTTCAATACTCCCTGGTTTCTTTTTATCAATCAAGTTAATTTTCTTTCCCCAATTGACAATTGTGTATGGTTTATTTGTTTGTATGTAGAATCATTCTCCAAGCATTTTGGGAAGTATGGGGCTATAACTGATTCTGTAATTATGAAGGACAAGCATACTAAGATGCCTCGTGGATTTGGATTTGTTACATTTTCTGATCCATCTGTAATAGACAAGGTTTTGGAGGATGAACACAATATAGATGGAAGAACGGTAGGATATCTTAATCTAGATTGGCCGTTATGTGGGACCTCAGTGTAAATTTTATTCTTAGTTAATAGTTGCACAGTTGATTTGGAGCGTTCAGCTTCTCTGTATCTCTCTCAACTTATGAACTATTCAGGTTGAAGTCAAAAGGACAGTCCCGAGGGAAGAAATGTCCTCAAAAGATGGCCCCAAGACAAGAAAGATCTTTGTTGGTGGGCTACCTTCGACACTAACCGAAGGTATTAGTTGCAAATGACCAATCTTGAACCTATTTTGGTTATGGTAAAACTTACAAGCTTTGTAATTTCAGATGATTTGAGGGATCACTTTTCCTCGTATGGCAACGTGGTTGAACATCAGATAATGGTGGATCACAGCACTGGGCGTTCAAGAGGTTTTGGTTTTGTCACTTTTGAAAGTGAGGATTCTGTCGAAAGGGTCATATCTGAGGGAAGAATGCGTGATCTTGGTGGGAAGCAGGTCTGTATTTTCTCCCATTTCCAAATCTTTTTATTCAGTAGTTCTTCCTGAGCTCCATTATCTTAATACTCCCTCCGTTCCATAAACGACAAGAATTATGGAACGGTGTGAGTAGCAAATATGTATGGTAGGGATATTTGAGATAAACGAGCATGAGGATTTCTGCACCCAACTGCTCAGTATGAGATGTGCTCCAAAGTGGTCTAAAAGCTTCTGATTGTGGTTCATCTTCTTGTGGTTATTTCTGCCACTGTATTGCACATGTCCTTTTTGTATTTAGAGATTTTTATGGTATTTTCTTGCCGAGCCAATGGATTGGAAACTTTTATCTCAGATGCATCTACTCGCTGATAGAAGATTATTTGTTTTACCCTCAAATTGAGCTGCTAGTTTGATAGTGCTTTTAGTTGACAAATCAGAGTAATTTTCTTGGCAGGTTGAAATAAAGAAGGCTGAACCAAAGAAACATGGAGGTGATCACAGTAGCAATGGGAGATCTAGTCACTCTGGTGGTGGTGGTTACCGTAGTTCTTACCGTAGTGGTGGAGCTGCTGGTGGTGGTGGCAGTAGCAGCGGTGGTGGTGGTGGTGGTGGCTATGGCTATGGTGCTGGTCATCGATCTGCTGCTGCAGGAAGTTATTATGATAGCACGGGATATGGTTATGGTAGAGGAGGCTATGGCGCCGCCGCTGCTGCTGCCGCCTATGGAGGCAATGCTGGATATGGATCTGGTTTTGGTGGTGGCTATGGTGGCTCTATGTACGGTGGTGCTTATGGTGCATACGGAGCATATGGAGGCGGTGCCTATGGTGCGGGTGCTTACGGAGGCGGTGCCTATGGTGCGGGTGCTTACGGAGGTGGCGCCTATGGTGCTGGTGGATATGGTGCTGGTGGATATGGTAGTTATGGGGGAGCAGGAGCAGGGGCGGGGGGTGCTGCTGGTGGTGGTGGTGGGAGTGCAGGTGGTCGGGGCTCTAGCAGGTACCATCCCTATGGGAAATGAGTGTAAACCCCTGTGGTTTTTTCTAGGATGCAATAAGCGCACTCATCTACATGGGATCTCCTAGAAGTTGGGCATTCATCTTGAGTTACCTAATCAGAGGCATCAGAACATTTTTGGTTTTGTTGAATTAAAGTCGTAACCGGGGACAAGTGTAATCTTTGTTGCTGAGCCTGCCCGTAGTTTGGTGTAGCGGTTACACATTAAAGCTGTGTTGTATTCTTTAGTTTCCATATGCAGAGCGTTAGGAGACCCTGAAAACAAAGCCTTTCGTGTTAGGAACAATATTGGTTTGATAGAACTATATTTGTGCTGTAAGAGATCGTCTTTGCAAGCAGCTAGTTGGTGCCATCTGAGCTTATATGTAGGGAAGCCTTTAAACTGTTTGGTTTATGCTTCTGGCGGGCTGTTTGATGCATTTTGATATGGTAGGTTATGTATATAGTCATTGCTAATCTTCGGAACCCAGGAACGCGTTCTGGGTGTAAAGGAAAATGATTTTATGACTTGTTTGCAAATTTGATATATTGTCTGCTAACATTTGCCCCTGTTCTGTCGACTTGTTTTCACTCTGAAAACATCTGATCATCAGGAGTTAAAAGCCCTGAATAAAAGGGCATCTCCAACGGCCAACCCAGAATGCCCTGTTTATTTTTTACACCCAGAATAATTAAAGATAAATCCTCCTTTATCCGCACAACCTTGCAAATAAACTAGTGGTTGGGTCCGCCATTGCGGGCCGCTTGAGAGGAAGCTATGCGCATCTCATCATCATGTCAATTTTTTTTTTAAATATTCTCGCGTCACGTGCGCATCACAACCATCTAAAAAAAAAGTTCAGAAAAACTTCTCTCAATCTCTCTACCATTTAAAAAACTCTAAAAAAAACTCTCTCATCGTGACCAACCAGCATGCGCCACATGGTGTAGCTAGTTGGCCATCAATCTAATGCCTCTATTTAATGAGATTGTTGCAGTATGCTGATGTCACTGTGGGTCTCGAGCATCCCGTTTCAAATCCAGACGTCTTAATAATATAACTGCTTAAAGAATTATGATGGACTTCGCATACCTGGTCACCTTCTTGCATTTGATAGTGTCATGAGTAGTGTTGTGTCTTTGGCAATTGGTTCTCTCAAGTGTTCCAGTCCAAGCACCTTGACCTGATGACCTATAGTTCACCAACAAATGATTTGTGGGATTTAAATTTTTGCCATCAACCATGTCTTGCAATTGAGTGTGCATCACATTGTTGTTTGTACAACATTAGAAACCAATTAGATCATTTGTTAATTAGTTATAGTTAACAACTAAACCTTAAGTTACGAATGGGCTTTTGGGCCTGTCACTTTGATTGTGAAGGAATTTTCTTAGTTTGCACAACATATCACATCTGGTGGGATCTAGGGATCAGTGGGAGGCATGGCTTGAATGGATGTGACGCCCTGATTCAATCGTACACTAATCATACACGCAAATGTGTACGATCAAGATCAGGGACTCACGGGAAGATATCACAACACAACTCTAGACACAAATTAAAATAATACAAGCCTTATATTACAAGCCAAGGGCCTCGAGGGCTCGAATACATCAACTCGAAAACACAAGAGTCAGCGGAAGCAACAATATCTGAGTACAGACATAAGTTAGACAAGTTTGCCTTAAGAAGGCTAGCACAAAAGCAACATCGATCGAAAAGGCAAGGCCTCCTGCCTGGGAGCCTCCTAACTACTCCTGGTCGTCTGCGGTCTCCACGTAGTAGTAGGCATCGGCGGTGGCATCTGGCTCCGGGGCTCCGACATCTGGTTGCATCAACCGGAAAGAAGAAAGGGGAAAAGGGGTAGCAAAAGCAACTGTTAGTACTCATCCAAAGTACTCGCAAGCATCAGATCTATACTAAGTATGCGTTGGTATCAAATGGAAAGGTTGTATCTGTGGACTAAACTGCAGAATGCCAGAATAGAGGGGAGAGCCTAGTCCTATCAAAGACTAGCATCTTCAGCATCTTCAGCGGTCTTGCAGCATTAGAAGAGTGTAGACTAGCATAAAATAAAGTAGTAGTAGTGTCATCAACCTCGCCCAGAGATCCTTCCTCGACCCCCTGCGAGAAAGCAATCCTAGAGCCATACTATCCATTTCTCATCACAAGTATCCAGTTCTAGTTGTATCGATCGGGATACAACTCCAAATGTCCGTTACCGTAGGACAGGCTATCGATAGATGTTTTCTTCCCTACAGGGGTGCACCAACTTACCCACCACGCTTGATTAACGCTGGCCGAACACACTTTCCTCGGTCATGCCCGGCCTCGGCCAAACGATAAGCCGCAACCCGACCTAGGCTTAATAGAGAGGTCAGCACGCCGGGCTAAACCTATTATCATTGAATTTCATTAGAGAATTTACCTCTACCACCTTAGGCAGTGGTGGTGTATCAAGCCCATGTATTTCTTCAATAGGAGGTAAATTTTTAACATCCTCAGCTTTAACACCTTTTTCCTTCATAGATTTCTTTGCCTCTTGCATATCTTCAGGACTGAGATATAATATACCCCTCTTCTTTGGAGTGGGATTAGGCGGTGGTTCAGGAAGAGTCCAATCATCATAATTTTTCAATATGTTGTTCAATAATTCTTCAGCTTGCCCAATAGTTTGTTCACTGAAAACACAACCAGCACAACTATCTAGGAAATCCCTAGAAGCATCGGTTAGTCCATTATAGAAGATGTCAAGTATTTCATTTTTTTAAGAGGATGATCAGGCAAATCATTAAGTAACTGGCAAAGCCTCCCCCAAGCTTGTGGGAGACTCTCTTCTTTAATTTGCACAAAGTTAAATATTTTCTGTAAGGCAGCTTGTTTCTTATGAGCAGGGAAATATTTTTCAAAGAAGTAATAAATCATATCCTGGGGACTACGCACACAACCAGGAGCAATAGTATTGTACCAAGCTTTAGCATCACCCTTTAATGAGAAAGGAAATAACTTGAGGATATAGTAATAGCGAGTTTTCTCATCATGAGTAAAAAGGGTGGCTATGTCATTCAACTTAGTAAGATGTGCCACAACAGTTTTAGTTTCATAACCATGGAAAGGATCAGATTCAACCAAAGTAATTAACTCTGGGTCGACAGAGAATTCATAATCATTATCATCAATAAAGATAGGTGAAGTAGCAAACTTAGGATCATATTGCATTCTAGCATTCACAGATTTTTCTTTATACTTGCATAATAATTTCTCTAGATCGTCTCTATCCTTACAAGCAAGAATGTCTCTAGTTGTCTCCTCATTCATAACATAACCTTCCGGTACTTTTGGAAATTCATATCTAGGAGGGCTAGTTCTAGTAGGTGTTTCAAGATTTTCAGTTTCAAGCTCATCATCAGTTTCAACAACATCATGTTGTCTTACTCTAGCAATTTGTTCATCAAGAAAGTCACCTAGTGGCACATCATCGTCAAGCAAGGTACTAGCATCCTCATAAGTATCATTCATAGCAGAAGTAGCATCATCAATAACTTGCGACATATCAGGATTAATAGCATGTGGTGGTGTTGCAAGTTTACTTATAACAGAAGGTGAATCTAAAGCAGAGCTAGATGGCAGTTCCTTACCTCCCCTCGTCTTAGAGGGATAAATCTTAGTCTTAGCATCCTTCAGATTCTTCATAGTGATAAATTTATAATAATCCCAAGTGACTCAACAAATATAGCTATGCTCCCCGGCAATGGCGCCAGAAAAAGGTCTTGATAACCCACAAGTATAGGGGATCGCAACAGTTTTCGAGGGTAGAGTATTCAACCCAAATTTATAGATTCGACACAAAGGGAGCCAAAGAATATATGCAGGTATTAGCAGCTGAGTTGTCAATTCAACCACACCTGGAGATTAATTATCTGCAGGAACATGATCAGTAGCAAAGTAATATGATAGTTTTGGTAATAGTAGCAGCAGCAATGGTAACGGTAACAGTGATAGCAGTAGTTTTGTAGCAAGTGCAACAGTAACGATAGCAGTGGTAACTTAGCAAGAACAATACAAGATAAATTCGTAGGCATTGGATCGGTAATTTGTTGGATGATATTCATCATGTGATAGTCATAACCTAGGGCGATACGGCACTAGCTCCAGTTCATAAATATAATGTAGGCATGTATTCCGTAAATAGTCATACGTGCTTATGAAAGAACTTGCATGACATCTTTTGTCCTACCCTCCCATGACAGCGGGGTCCAATTGGAAACTAAGGGATATTAGGGCCTCCTTTTAATAGAGAACCGGAACAAAGCATTAACACACGGTGAATACATGAACTCCTTAAACTACGGTCATCACCGAGAGTGGTTCCGGCTATTGTCACTCTGGGGTTGCCGGATCATAACACGTAGTAGGTGACTATAACTAGCAAGATCGGATCTAGAACATGGATATAATGGTGATAACATAAACGATTCAGATCTGAAATCATGGCACCCGGGCCCTCATATGTCTCCAACGTATCTATAATTTATGAAGTATTCATGCTGTTATTTTATCATTCTTGGGGGTTTTACAATCATTTTATAGCAACTTTATAGCATTTTTTGGGACTAACCTATTGACCCAGTGCCCAGTCCAGTTGCTGTTTTTTGCTTGTTTTTTACATCGCAGAAAATCAATATCAAAAGGAGTCCAAACACCACGAAACTTTTTGGAGATTTTCTTGGACCAGAAGGAACCCAATGGGCCAGAGCTGCACTTGGAGGGTGCCCCGAGGGGGGCACAACCCACCATGGCGGGCCCCCTGCCCCGCCCAGGTGCGTTGTGCCCACCTCGGTGGCCTCCCGCACCCCCTCTTTGCACTATAAATTCCCAAATATTCTGAAACCCTTCGGGGTTAACCTAGATCAGAAGTTTCACCGCCGCAGGCCTTTGTAGCCACCGAAAACCAATCTAGACCCTTTTCAGCACCCTACCGGAGGGGGGAATCATCACCGGTGGCCATCTTCATCATCCCGGCGGCCACCACGATGAGGAGGGAGTAGTCCACCCTCGGGGCTGAGGGTTTTTACCAGTAGCTATGTGCTTAATCTCTCTTTCTCTCTCTCGTGTTCTTGAGATGTCATGATCTTGATGTATCGCGGGCTTTGTTAATATAGCCGGATCACATGGTGTTTTCCCCTCTCTATCTTGTTGTGATGAATTGAGTTTTTCCCTTTGAGACTTCGTTGTTATCGGATTGAATAATTTTATGGATTTGAGAACACTTGATATATGTCTTGCAATTGAATACTCATGGTGACAATGGGGTATCGTATTGATTCACTTGATATATGTTTTGGCACTCAACTCGCAGATTCCCGAGGTGACATTAGGGTAATCTATGCATAGGGGTTGATGCACGTTCTTGTCTTTGTTTCTCCGGTAGAAATCTTGGGGCACTCTTTGAAGTTCTTTGTGTTGGATTGAGTATTATGAATATGAATTTGCTTTGGTGTAATTTTAGTACGAAGTCTAGGATAGATCGAACGGAAAGAATAGCTTTGTGTTATTTTAGTACGAACTCTTGAATAGATCAAACAGAAAGAATAGCTTTGAGGTGGTTTCGTACCCTACAAACAATTTATTCTTATGTTCTCCGCTAGATAGGAACTTTGAAGTGATTCTTCATCACACTTTGAGGGGTGGTTATATGATCCAATTATATTAGCACTATTGGGAGATTGCACTAGCGAAAGTACGGACCCTAGGCCTCATTTTTAAGCATTGCAATACTGTTTTTGTGCCTGTTTACTATTTGCTACCTTGTCGTTTTCATTTATTCATATTATAAAAGTATATTTCTACCATCCATATTACACTTTATCACCATCTCTTCGCCGAACTAGTGCACCTATACAATTTGCCATTGTATTGGGTGTGTTGGGGACACAAGAGATTTCTTGTATTTGGTTGCAGGGTCGTTTGAGAGAGACCATCTTCATCCTACACCTCTCACGGATTGATAAACCTTAGGTCATCCACCTGAGGGAAAATTGCTGCTGTCCTACAAAACTCTGCGCTTGGAGGCCCAACACGTGTCTACAAGAATAAAGTTGCATAGTAAACATCAAGCTCTTTTCTGGCGCCGTTGCCGGGGAGGTGAGTGCTTGAAGGTATATCTTTAGATCTTGCAATTGAATCTTTTAGTTTCTTGTTTTATCACTAGTTTGGTTTATAAAAAGAAAACTACAAAAAATGGAATTTAGATTGCATCCTATTATTGATCATCTTTATAATATCTTTCTTGGAAATGATGGTTCGGAAATTTGTGCTCAATTGTTAGAAGAAGAAGTCAATAAAATATTTGGCACAAAATATTTGAATGATGAGCATGATTGCAATATTGCTAGTATGAATTCTTTGAATATACATGATGCGAATGATATGCAAAACCACAAGCTTGGGCATGCCATGTTTGATGAGTATGATATGTTTGAAGATTTATTTGCTGGAAATAATGCTTGTCCTAAGCTTGGGGATGCTTTTCTTAATGAATATGATCCTTTGATTCCTTCTACTTTCGATAAGAAAATTTATTATGATGATAGCATGCCTCCTATTTATGATGATTACATTGATGAAAGTGGATTTGGAGAGGTCATGACTTAATTTAGTGATACATCCACTATTTTGGAAGAGGTTTCAATTGACTATGACAATAAAGTTGCTATCTATGATGATTATTATGATGACATGTATGCCATAAAGAGTAATAAATTTTCAATGCTTGTGCATCATGAAAAGAGTGTTGTATGTGATAGTTATATTTTTGAATCCATTCATGATGGCTCTGAAAATTATTATGAGAAAGGAACTTACGCCCTTACATATCTCAATAATATCAAGTTTCTTCTTTATGTGTTGATTGTTTTGAAGCTACACTTGTTTTGCCTTCCTATGCTAGTTGATTATTGTTCCCATAAGTTGTTTGCTCACAAAATCCCTATGCATAGGAAGTGGGTTAGACCTAAATGTGCTAGTCATATGCTTCATGATCTCTCTTTATGTTTCAATTCTTATCTTTTATACGAGCATCATTGAAATCATCATGCCTAGCTTAAAAGGCATTAAAGAAAAGCGCTTGTTGGGAGATAAGCCAACACTTTTACCTACTATTTTTGTGTGTTCACATGATTATGCTACTGTAGTAATCATGTTTTATAGCTTTTGTTTCAATAAAGTGCCAAGTAAAGCCTTTGGGATCATGTTGGGTGATAGTTGATTTAATCTTGCTGAAAAACAGAAACTTTTGCGCTCAGGAAAACAATTCTCATTTTTAACAGAAGCGTGATAAAATGCTGATTCTCTTTGCATAATATTAATAGATAAATTGCCCAGGATTTCCTATTTTTTTCATCATTTTTGGAGTAACAGGAGTGTAGTTGTAGTACATATTACTACAGACTATCCTGTTTTTGACAGATTCTGTTTTCAATGCATAGTTTGCTTGTTTTCTAGTTTCTATGGCTTATATTGCTCAATATAAATTGTAGAAATGATATGCTACAGTGGGCATTGTGTGAGAACAATTATGAATCTTGTCTTTGGCAGTACCAAAAGTGGAATGGTTTGCTCTTTATCATACTAACCTATCTCACAAAGTTTCGTTAAGTTTTGTGTGATTGAAGTTTTCAAGTTTTGGGTGAGATATCGATATGAGGAGAATAAGGACTGACAAGAACCTAAGCTTGGGGATGCCCAAGGCACCCCCAAGGAAATATTCAAGGAAGATCCAAGCAACTAAGCTTGGGGATGCCCCGGAAGGCATCCCCTCTTTCGTCTTCAACATTATCAGTAACCTCACTTGGAGCTATGTTTTCATTCGTCACATGATATGTGTTTTTCTTGGAGCATCATTTTATTTTGTTAGGATTTGCTTGTTGTTATTTAGAATAATGTTTTGCATCTTTTATTTCAATAAAAGTGGCAATGCTAGCATTTACTATGCTTATTTTGCAAGTCTATATGTTGCTGTTTGAAAACAGAAAGTTTACCACTGTTGCAAAAATTCCCTAGAAAAGTCAGGACATGATAAAATGTTGAAACTTTTTGCACAATATGCTCTGATAAATTTTCTACAGTGTGTTAAATTTTCAGAACTTTTTGAGTTGAATAAGTATTGATACTCTTGCATTCTTTAGAGACTGTACTGTTTTTGCAGATTGCTGTTATGTTTGCATTGTTTGCATATGTTTGCTTGTTTAATGATTCTATTTGAGGATAGGAGTATTAAATATGCAGAGGCATTTAGCATGCAATGCTGAATATAATTTTAGTGATTTGCTACAGTAAAGATTGATAAGGTTTTTTGCATTGGTTTATACTAACTTATCTTACGAGTTCTTGTTGAGTTTTGTGTGGATGAAGCTTTTGAGATTTAGGAAACCGTGATATGAGAAGAATTAAGGAGACACAAAAGCTCAAGCTTGGGGATGCCCAAGGCATCCCAAAATAATATTTCAAGAAGCCTTATGCATCTAAGCTTGGGGATGCCCCAGTAGGCATCCCACCTTTCTTCATCAACAATTATCGGTTAGTATCAGTTGAGCCTAAGTTTTTGCTTCTTCACATGAGTGGTGCTATCCTTGAAACGTCATTTTATTTTTGCTTGCTGTTTTAATAAAGTACTTAGATCAGAAAGTTTTTTTAAATAAAATAGAGTCCACAAATAGTTGCTAGGAAGGCTAAGTAAGCGACACTCACATCCCGTCAACAAAGCTCTTTTCTACGGAATTACTCTTGTGCTTCACTTATATCCTATGAGTAAATTGTTGAATAAATTGAATGTCATGAAGTTGAAATCATATCATGCCTAGCGGTAGCTTCACATTGGGTTTAGAAAGTGAATCTTTTGAGGCTTGACAATCACAATATTGGTCATACAAGCAATTCACGAATAATTAGTATAAGGAACAGAACTTTCGCATGAAAATACACTATCTTGGAAATCTTTTGTGATTGTGGTCCCCCATCAAAATATTATATGCCAGAATTGTTGACGTTGGACAAGGAAGACAACGTAATGATTTATGTTTGTTCATATTCACATAGAAGTTATATTGTCATAGATCCTTCAAGATGTGGTGCTTGCCCCTATCTTTGCTAGCCAAAAATTCCGCACTAAGTAGAGATACTACTTGTGCATCCAAAAACCCTTAAACACAAATCTTATTTTCAAGTGTCCACCATACCTACCTATGGATTGAGCAAGATCCTTCAAGTAAGTTGTCATCGATGCAAAAAGGCAATACAAATTGCTTCTAAAAGTGTGAGATCATTTAGTGTAAGAAAAAATTGAGCGTTGCACGAACTTGTGATGGTGAAGAATAAAAGCAACAAACTGCATAATAAAGGTCGCTATCACAAGGGGCAATGTAACGTGACGTTCTTTTGCACTAAGGGGTTGAGCATACAAACAATTAAGCGCATGGCAACCTCTGCTTCCCTCTGCGAAGGGACTATCTTTTACTACAGTATTTACTTTTATGCAGAGAGTCAAAGTTTTTCTCTCTATTCCTTTTTATTTTTCTCTTTGGGCAAACATCATGTGGTGAGGAAAGATCTAGGCACATATGTCCAGTTGAATATGGGTAGCATGAGTTATTGTTGTTGACATCACCCTCGAGGTGAATACGTTGGGAGGCAAAACAATAAGCCCCTATCTTTCTATGTGTCTGGTTGAAACGTTTTGCTCATGTGTATGCGGTGAGTGTTAGCAATCATAGAAGACTATAAGATGGTTGAGTATGTGGAGCTCTTACTTAAACTCCGTTGAATAAGTTGAATTGCAATTGCTTGGTGACTAAGAACATAGGTTGTTGAGTTTCAAGAGAATTCATTGCTTGAACCTTAACATGTGAATTGGTTGCCACTATAACATGATAAATTTTATGAGAAAAAAATGATGTAATGATGCTAGGAAAAGTGATTGAAATTATCATTGATCAAACTTATGCACTTTGCTAGCATTCACACTTCATAAATTATTTCTTTTATCATTTACCTACTCGAGGACGAGTAGGATTAAGCTTGGGGATGCTGATATGTCTCCAACGTATCTATAATTTATGAAGTATTCATGCTGTTATTTTATCATTCTTGGGTGTTTTACAATCATTTTATAGCAACTTTATATCATTTTTTGGACTAACCTATTGACCCAGTGCCCAGTGCCAGTTGCTGTTTTTTGCTTGTTTTTTACATCGCAGGAAATCAATATCAAACGGAGTCCAAACACCACGAAACTTTTTGGAGATTTTTTTGGATCAGAAGGAACCCAATGGGCCAGAGCTGCACCTGGGGGGTGCCCCGAGGGGGACACAACCCACCAGGGCGCGCCAAGGCCCCCTGGCGCGCCCAGGTGGGTTGTGCCCACCTCGGTGGCCTCCCGCACCCCCTCTTTGCACTATAAATTCCCAAATATTCCAAAACCCTTCGGGGTTAACCTATATCAGAAGTTCCGACACCGCAGGCCTTTGTAGCCACCGAAAACCAATCTAGGCCCTTTCCGGCACCCTGCCGGAGGGGGGAATCATCACCAGTGGCTATCTTCATCATCCCGGCGACCACCATGATGAGGAGGGAGTAGTCCACCCTCGGGGCTGAGGGTTTGCACCAGTAGATATGTGCTTAATCTCTCTCTCTCTCTCTCTCTCTCTCTCTCTCTCGTGTTCTTGAGATGTCACGATCTTTATGTATCGTAGACTTTGTTAATATAGCCGGATCATATGGTGTTTTCCCCTCTCTATCTTGTTGTGATGAATTGAGTTTTTCCCTTTGAGATTTCGTTGTTATCGGGTTGAATAATTTGATGGATTTGAAAACACTTGATATATGTCTTGCAATTGAATACTCGTGGTGACAATGGGGTATCGTATTGATTCACTTGATATATGTTTTGGCACTCAACTCGCGGATTCCCGAGGTGACATTGGGATAATCTATGCATAGGGGTTAATGCACGTTCTTGTCTTTGTTTCTCCGGTAGAAATCTTGGGGCACTCTTTGAAGTTCTTTGTGTTGGATTGAGTATTATGAATATGAATTTGCTTTGGTGTTATTTTAGTACGAACTCTAGGATAGATTGAACGGAAAGAATAGATTTGTGTTATTTTAGTACGAACTCTTGAATAGATCGAACAGAAAGAATAGCTTTGAGGTGGTTTCGTACCCTACAAACAATTTATTCTTATGTTCTCCGCTAGATAGGAACTTTGGAATGATTCTTCATCGCACTTTGAGGGGTGGTTATATGATCCAATTATATTAGCACTGTTGGGAGATTGCACTAGCTAAAGTACGGACCCTGGGCCTCATCTTCAAGCATTGCAATACCCTTTTTGTGCCCGTTTATTATTTGCTACCTTGCTGTTTTCGTTTATTTAGATTATAAAAATATATTTCTACCATCCATATTACATTTTTATCACCATCTTTTCGCCGAACTAGTGCACCTGTACAATTTGCCATTGTATTGGGTGTGTTAGGGACACAAGAGATTTCTTGTATTTGGTTGCAGGGTCGTTTGAGAGAGACCATCTTCATCCTACACTTCTCACGGATTGATAAATTTTAGGTCATCCACTTGAGAGAAAATTGCTACTGTCATACAAAACTCTGCGCTTGGAGGCCCAACACGTGTCTACAAGAATAAAGTTGCGTAGTAGACATCAGGCCCAAAGTGACAAGCATTAAGCATGGCAAAGTCATAGCAACATCAATCTCAGAACATAGTGGATACTAGGGATCAAGCCTAACAAAACTAACTAGATTACATGATGAATCTCATCCAACTCCTCACCGACCAGCGAGCCTACGAAGAAATTACTCACTCCCGGTGGGGAGCACCATGGAATTGGCGATGGAGAAGGGTTGGTGACGACGAAGAACGAAGATCCCCCTCTCTGAAGCCCCAAACGGACTCCAGATCTGGCCTCCCGATGAAGAACAGGAGGTGACGGCGGCTCCGTCTCGTGGACCGTGATAATTCTTTCTCCCTGATTTTTTCTGGAAAAATAGGATTTTATAGCGTCGATTTCAGGGACTGCGGGGCCACCAGGTGGGGACAACCCACTTGGGCATGCCTGGGGGCTTAGGCGCGCCCTGGTGGGTTGTGCCCGCCCAGGTGCCCCCCTCAGGTGGCTCTTGGCTCCAGAAATCTCTTTATTGATATAAAAAATCCTCGCAAAGTTTCGTTCCATTCCAAGAATTTTTATTTTTGCACAAAAACAACACCATGATAGTTCTGCTGAAAACAGCGTCAGTCCGGGGTTAGTTTCATTCAAATCATGCAAATTAGAGTCCAAAACAAGAGGAAAAGCGTTAGGAAAAGTAGATACGTTGGAGACGTATCACACCACATCTTTTTTTCTTTGTTTCTTCTTCCTCTCACTGCTTTCTTCCTCGGATCTTATGCACCGTAGGGTGAGGTCATCAGCACCAATGGCGTGACCTCCTGCTGCTTTTGCAAGTAGCTCCTCCCCCAGTGCTGCAAGCATCTCCTCCCCCACGCACCTCAAAATGGCATTTTTCCCCTGGCACCTTCTCCTTCTCCATGCAGCGCCCTCCCCTGCCATGGTTACCGCACGAGGACGCGCAGCATGGCAGTGAGCTGCATCCTACAAGACGGTGGACAACCTCGACACGTACAGGGATGCTGGAATCAGCATGCGGTTTTGCTACAACCGGCAAATCCAGAGCTGGAAAAAGCATGTAGTTTTGCTTCATCGTCTAAGTGTTTTCTGCGGTGGCGGCGACGGGCGTCCTCATTTGTTGCAACCAACAAAGGCAAAAGCTTCTACCGGCGAGATTTTCTGCTACCACGGCGACCGGCGGAAGTAGGGATCGGGAGGCGGTTTGCAGCAAACGATCTGTTCCGAGCGAAGCCTGAGCTAGAACCAGCTTTGTGTTTTGCTACAACCGGCAAAACAAGAGCTGGAGCCCATAACCGTTCTTGCTGCATCTCAGTGTTTTTCTAAGACGACGACGACGAGCCCACGATTTGTTGCAACCAGCAAAGGCAAAAGCTTCTACCGGAGAGCTTTTTTGCTACCACAGCGACCGCAGAAGTAGCGATCGGGAGTTTTTTTTCCAGCAAAACGATTTGTTCCGGGGGAAGCCAGGGCTGGAACTAGCATTTGGGTTTGCTGCAACTGGCAAATTCAGAGCTGGAACTAGCATGTGAGTTTGTTGCATTTGTTTGGAGTGTTTTCTGAGTTGGCGACGGCGGACATCCTCATTTAATTTGTTACAACCGACAATGCTAAAAGCTTCTACCGACGTGATTTTTTGCTACGATGGAACGACGCCCGAGAATGGTGACCATGACGAATTTTGATGGTCAGGATGGGCTGCAATGGCGACGGGGGATGCCATGGGGCGGCTGGATGCGGCGGCCACCAACGCAGGGACAGCGAGCGCCCGAACTGTAACGGGGGACGAGCACAAGGTGCTGCGACCAAGGGGATGATGATGCGCTGCACTGCGAAGTCTTGCTGGAGATGCGAGGTGCTGGTCCGCAGTGGGTTGACCGGGGCGGGGGCCGCTGGGAGAGAGGGACAACTCCGAGGACCCTCAACACGGCGCGGGAAGAGGGGCGGCCACCATGGGGGCCTATGAGTGGAGGAGGACGGGAGTTGCAGAGCGGGGGAAGGAAGAAAGATGACCTGGATAGATGAGGATCCAATGGTACGGTGTAGGCCAATCGGACGGCTAGGGTGCGATCGGCCGGAACTTTCGGCCGGCGCGCCGGCGCCTATCGGTCGCCTTCTCGATGGTGCTCATAAATGTAAGTTACTTGTGCGTGTATACGCATACAAGTGTCTGTGTATTCTTTCATTTGTGAGAAAGAAAAATTAAGACGTAGCGGTGCTTAACCATGGACTAGCCCCGGGAGCGAGCCGGCACATGCGTTTGCAATTGCACACCGGCCACTCCAAGTGTGCCTGACCTGAGGACAGGGACCCCGCTTCGCGAGGAGAGGAGATCACAAGGTTCAGACTTCAGATCCGGAATGGTAAGCTTCCCCGCCTCAAATCTCTTCTAGGGCTTTGCTTCCACTCCCCTGACTCGGGAGATACCGTGGGCGAGATGCAGGCGTCGATCTCGAGCCCGCTGCCGGTGGCCTGGTACCCCGCGCTGGCCGTCCTCACGGTCGCCGTCGGCCTCATGCTCACTGCCTCCTTCTTCATGTACGTGAGCAGCCAACCCCTACCTCTCCTCTTCTTCTCCCCTCCGCTCCGCTCGTGCTTGATTTGGGTACTTGGATGTGAATTGTTCAGTGACCCAGTGGTGATTGGTTCTCGAGTCGTCGACCAAGTAGAGCCGCTTATTGGCTGTGTGCTGCGATAACCTGTAGGATGTAGCACACTACTATCGGATCTACTCCTAGAAAACACGAACATATTACAGGGGCACTAGTCACAACTACACATTTGACACTTGCATTCTATAAGTTGCACAGTTAGTGTTCAGTGCAGATGCATCAATTCTCTGTTGTTTGGTACATGTGCTTGTGGTGCTCGCGCCTACTAGGGACAATTTGCTATTGAACCTCAGGGAAAATTTATGTCCTGGCTAGTTCTAACCCCGGGTTCTCTCTTTTTATCGACGTTTCACAACTCGATTTGCGAGTGGGTCATTGGGTATATGTTTGCATTTCCTTGATTGTGAGGCGAAGCAACTTCCTTCTTTGTTCATGTTGAGTTACAGAGGGCCGTTCATAGATATGGTTATATATTCATAGATTAGTCCGTTGAGAAAAGACTACCCACCATTTTGTTGATTCTTCCATCTTTCTGTATGCCAGTTATGAAGCGACTGTATCCACGCGCAGCCGAAGCTTAGCCAAGGAGCTCACCACCGCAGCTGTTGCTTCCGTTTTTCTGGTGAGCCCACTAAAATGCTGATTGTTTCATCAGTTCGTATGTGGAATCAGAGCTGGTTGACATATTTACGAAATTTGCTTTGTTTGTTTCACAGGGTTTTGGATCTCTTTTCGTTCTCCTCGCAAGTGGTGTTTTTGTCTGACAAGGGACTTGCAGCCTATACCTACATGGACATCCAAGAATTTCTCTAGGGGAAAGGACATCA
Source organism: Triticum aestivum (assembly GCF_018294505.1). NCBI lineage: Eukaryota > Viridiplantae > Streptophyta > Magnoliopsida > Poales > Poaceae > Triticum > Triticum aestivum. The sequence goes on along the minus strand of NC_057811.1, from coordinate 184,569,241 downwards.
AAGATTGAAAATTCGTGTTTACATGTAGTCCTGTGTTTTGAGGTTTATTTCAGTTAACCCTCGCTTCTCATGTTACATGACATATTACTGTTATAATACAAATACAAAACAGAAAGATTGATGTGCCTGTAGTTATTGCCTGCAAACTGAAGCAAGTTAACTTTTATCAGTTTCGTACTGGTACTAACACCAGATTCATTCAGTGGAAGAACATTCTTTGATATTATAGGTGACCTACACATTCACACCCAAACCTTACTTGCTATAATGTAATCTGGTCCAAAGTTCAATCCAAGCCTGACCTGCATTATTTGTCCTGGCTTAAGGATTCTGTAACCTGTGTGCATAACGTTGCTCACTAGCAGCATATGTGCACCAACACAATGTAATAATAGTAAACAACAGATGAACCAACAAAACATTTCAAACAACTATTTGCACCACATTCAATTCAGTTTCAAACCACCATGACATAATACCGGAGAACTCAACAAGTTTCAATCCCACAAGACGATTCGCCAACGATAGAAAAAAAAGAAGTCTAGATAGCCATCTGTGCACAATATCCAACTACGGAATTGCTCACAAGAGGTCAGCGACGTCGGAGGGTAACTCTGCCAACTGAGTACTGCAGAACCTTTGGATGTCAGACAGGACACGCTCATCAGCACGAGCAACGAAGCTGATAGCGACACCAGTCCCTCCAGGCTGTCCACTTCGTCGAACATGACGAAGGTATTGTACTGGTTGTGTTGGCAGATCATAGTTGATGACAACAGGGACCTGCAATGCGTCGGCGCCACGAAGGTCGGTGGTGACGAGGACACGAGATGATCCCGACCGGAGATCCTGGACGGCAACATCTCTGGCGTGCTGGTCCATACCACCATGGCTTGCCGAGACGGTGTACCCCCTGCCACTGATCTTTTCGGCCAGTGACTCAACCTTCCGACGTGCGTTGACAAAGATGATGTTTTGCGTGACCGCCATGGTGTCAAAAAGATCACATAATTTTTCAAACTTCAACTCTTCATCCTCAGCTTTAACATGGAACTGCTTAACACTAAAACCCTCCAATTCTTCATCTTTCGGCACTATGATCTTCATAGGCTTATTCATGCACTTCCGGCAAAGTTCGAGAGCTTCATTGGACATGGTGGCAGAGAATACAGCAAACTGGATTTTGGCTGGGAGAAGCTGGATAATATCATAGATCTGCAAGAAAGATGAATGGTCACAAGTTACGAAAATAGACGCCACAAAGAATTGCCTGAGATTAACAGGATCTATTTTTATCGTTTCAAATTAAATAGAACAAGCAATACGAGGGAAGTTTTGCAACCATTGTAATCACTATACAACGGAGCTGGTATGATGATGCAAAACCAACCTGGTTCTTCAAACCTCCTGCGAGTATTTCATCTGCTTCATCCAAGACAAACATTCTGACGTTATCTGGACAGAGCGCTCGTGTTCTCAGCATGTCCAGAGCGCGGCTAGGAGTAGCGACAATAACCTGGGTGCTGCTGGACAAAATTTGCTTGTGCTCACGAACACTAGTTCCTCCAAGACAAGCATGAGCTTTGACACCTAGCCACTGACCAAGTGCTCCAATAACTTTCTCGGTCTCCTGTGCCAAGTCACGCGTTGGCACAAGAACCAAAGCTTGGCATTCCGTGGATCCATAATCGAGTCGCTGGAGAACTCCACAGGCAAGTGTCACAGTTGTTCCAGACAGTGACTGCTGGATAACATCCAGACCCTTGCACAATGGGACAATTCCTCGTTGATGGACTAAAGAAGGCTTCTCCAGGCCTTCAAACAAAATCTCATTAAGACTTCACTATAATACAGGTCGAGTCAAGAAATAATTGTATACGCAAATAAGCATCTCAACATAGTAACAGATAAACTAGGAATTACCATATGCATATATTCCTTTCAGCAGATTTTCTTGAAGACCCATCTCAACGAAACTGTCATAGATTTCATTGTATGTGTTGAACTCCTCGTAAAATTGAGTTAGCCTATACCATGTCATGTTGGAAGTAATCAAATATCCATAAATATAAATGAAACAGTAAGACAAGAAAGAGAAACAAACAGACAGAAGTAAAATATCAGATCACATACCGCGTAGTCATCTTAGAAACAGGCTGCTTTCCATCAAACCAAGCTCCTTCTGGTGTCGTTCCAGCCATGTCAACACCTTCAGAAACAGTGCAAACAAAGTACATATTAGAAAAATATTTTCTAACCCAAACTTCAATAAAGCAGCGATGTTTCCCCTGTTCCATCAGGAACATTGCCGAACTTTTACAGCAAAAGGGTTTGGAACTAAGCTCCTATTTTACTTTTTACACACAACCATACCAAAACCAATGTTTTCGAAAAGCATCAATGCACTGGATCAGAAGTTAATCAGTACTTGCTCCGTAAAGAAATATAAGAGTGTTTAGATCACTAAAGTAGTGATTTAAACGCTCTTATATTTCTTTACAGAGGGAGTATATAAAATGGTTGAAGACAATAAAATGAAGTATTCAATAATCAAACTCTTCTAGTTTCTAAACAGGTATTTTGTCCATCAGGGTAATGTTTCCTCCACAAATTAGTAGAGCAGTTACTGTTTTCCACATAACTCATCTCACATCTCCCTAGTTGTTTTTGTATTTCATCTGTTCTAACCTTCTTTTGTTCAAGTTCATATTCTTATCCTATGTAAGCTTTTTTGTAAAGCAGTAATGTGAGATGTTTACCTTATGTTCATGTAAATGCATGCCCCACCACAATTGGTAAGGCTGTCATCTTGCACACTCTACAGTCCATGTTTTGGTGTACACCCCTTTTCTTATATTCCCAATTGTGCCACTCAAAAATTGAAAATCAGTTTGCTTTTCATTTTCTATAGAGACTGGTGGTCAAACGCCAATAGGGTGTTTTTCCTTCTAACTTGTGATAAAAGACTTGGTTAAGAAAAGGTTTGAAGGTATACAAGTATAACAATTTTATGCACATAGGATGTTGACTCACCTTTTGTCTGAGTTACTCTAAGCATGCATGCTGAACTTCCCTTGATAGATTGTGCTCCTTCAGCTCCCACAGTCTTTGCTGCTGTTTCTGCCATTTTCATTTCTTTCTCGTGTTCCTTTTCCAATAAACTTTCTGAGTCCAACATATTGCATGTTGAGGTTGCAATCCTTGTGGCGTGACTGCTGCTCCCTGGGTTTATTCCTTTGTTCAGTTCCTTTGAAGCAACTTGCCCCCCTGTGGATCCTTTTTGCTTGGGATCACTTCCCTCGTACATAGTTTTTATAGGTGGCTTCTGTAAACCTTCATGGGCACTGTCAGAACTGATGTTAGCACACAAAGTGGAACCTTCTGTCGATTTTTTTTGCTTCCGATCTCTTCTTGTGTACACATTTTTTATAGATGGCTTGTGACCTTCATGGGCAGATCAGAAATGATTTCAGCAAACAAAGTGTCAACCGATTGTTATTGTGCCAAGAAAATTCACAACATACATCATATTTTTAATTATCTTTTTCAAGAACTGAGAATTCGTTTATTTCCATTTACGAAAACAATTTTAGCCCGTGCTCTTGTAAGTATTTTGCTTTTAATTTGATTTGGAAAGGAGTTTATCATAACATATTTGATAAATATAGCACAGCAAAGTTCACAAATGTGCAGTTTTCACTGACCTCTGAAGACCTCTTCAATCAAGCTTGTCGAAGTTGAACTTCCACTTATGGATTGCCCACCTTCAGCTTTTGGAACGTCTTCTGTAGCTCTCTCCGAGTTCGTTCTGGTATCCACTATAGCACTTGCATTGTTTTCTTTGATCTCTCCATTAGTTCTTAACTCTTCAGTGAACTTCGACACTTGCAGCGATGTAGCCATGTCTTCTGTAGCTTTTGTAATGTCTTCTGTAGCTCTCTCGGAGTTCGTTCTGGTGCCCAGTATAGCACTTGCATTGTTTTCTTTGATCTCTCTATCAGTTCTTAACTCTTCAGTGAACTTCGACGCTTGCAGCAACGTAGCCATGTCTTCTATAGCTTTTGGAATGTCTTCTGTAGCTCCCTCAGAGTTCGTTCTGGTGCCCACTATAGCACTTGCATTGTTTTCTTTGATCTCTCCATCAGTTTTAAACTCTTCAGTGAACTTCGACACTTGCAGAAATGTAGCCATGTCGCAGGCCATCAGTTTCTTTTGATGTTTCTTGTCAGAACAATCTTCCAAACCCGACATATGATCACCTCTTGCCGAGCTTTCACTTGGGGATTGCCCCCCTTCTGCTGCTTTCTTCGAGTTTGTTGTGGTGGCTGCCATAGCACTTATGCTGTTTTCCTCGATCTCTTCATCAGCTCTTAACTCTGGAATGAACTTTGCTACTTCCAGCAATGTACCTGTTTCTGTGGTCTTCGGTTCTTCTTTACATTCCTTGCCTAAGCAACTTCCAAAATCCAAAGAATAATTGCCTGCGAAATCTACTCCAGTGCCCTCTAAATCCATTCCTTTATTCAGTGTTTCTAGAGGTACCTCAATACCTTCTTCTCTTATATCTGCATATTCCTTCATGACACTACCATTCCGTTCTGTGGTTTTCAGTTCTTCTTTACATTCCTTGCCTGGGCAACTTCCGAAATCCAAAGAATAATTGCCTGCGAAATCTACTCCAGTGCCCTCTAAATCCATTCCTTTATTCAGTGTTTCTGGAGGTACCTCAATACCCTCTTCTCTTATATCTGCATATTCCATCATGACGCTACCATTCCCTTCTGTGATTTTCGGTTCTTCTTTACATTCCTTGCCTGAGCAACTTCTGAAATCCAAAGAATAATTGCATGTGAAATCTACTCCAGTGCCCTCTAAATCCATTCCTTCATTCAGTGTTTCTGCAGGTACCTCAATACCTTCTTCTCTTATATCTGCATATTCCATCATGACGCTACCATTCCCTTCTGTGGTTTTCAGTTCTTCTTTACATTCCTTGCCTGAGCAACTTCTGAAATCCAAAGAATAATTGCCTGCGAAATCTACTTCAGTGCCCTCCAAATCCATTCCTTCATTCAGTGTTTCTGCAGGTACCTCAATACCTTCTTCTCTTATATCTGCATATTCCTTCATGATGTTACCATTTCGTTCTGTGGTTTTCAGTTCTTTACATTCCTTGCGTGAGCAAGTTCCAAAATCCAAAGAATAATTGCCCGCGAAATCAATTCCAGTGCCCTCTAAATCCATTCTTTTATTCGGTGTTTCTGGAGGTACCTCAATACCTTCTTCTCTTATATCTGCATATTCCTTCATGACGCTGACCTTCCGTTCTTCTACTTCCTTCCATTGCCCTTCTATCCTTCTTGCTTTGTCTTCAATCATGAACTTGACTAGTCTAGATGACCATCCAAACACAAAGTGGTAAGAGAAAGGAGCACCAACAAGACTTCCCAATGCTATCCTCAACCTAATAGGCTCCTTATCTCCGCTTTCCAAACTTTCCTCATCCACCTCAAGCAAAACTCCAACTGCAGATGCAACTTGATATAGCTCCTTCCAGTTTCTATATGCACCTGGGACCCCATAGACCAAAAGCCACTCTCTGATCAAGTCAAGTTTCTCCCCATCACCTTCATCCCACCTTGCTACAGTAAAATTCACCTCCTTTTCATCCAGAAATGTTTCTATATTGGGAGGATTTAAACAGCTTAGTAGGTCATCCTCTGAGTTGAAGGATGCTACGAAATTCTGTCTACCTTCTCTCTTTATATACCAATCATCAGTCAGCTTCCAGAACTTGTTTAGTTCAATTTTCACTGCTGCCGGGTCCAAGTTACAGGCATTAGATGTGATCAGCAGGCAGTGATAGTAGAACTTTTCATTTTCGACAACTTCCTTTGAAGGCTGAATCATGTAGAATGGAAACCTTGTAGAATGTCCAAATAGCTGGGCTGCAGTACCCAGTTTGTCTTTTATCCTGCATTGATCCAAATTGTGTGATGTCTCTTTACAAGCAAAGCACTTCTTTTTACTGGATAAAGTAGTTATTTTTTGCTCTGGCGCAGCCTTATTTTCTCGACTATTACATCCCATCGCTTGTGTTGCAACCTGTACTTCTTTGGCGCTTTCTGGTACAATGTGATGCCCTCTTGCTGTTTATATCAACCTATACAAGCGCATATCCCAAGGGAAAAAAGAGAGAAGTCAGGACCAGATCCTTTTAAAGAAATAAAGTAAGCGCATGGAACAAAAGTGTGTTTGTTAGCTAAAATTAAAAAGGAAGGATTTTATGGACACATCGAGCATCTATATAATATGGGAATATTTGCAACCGAAGTACTGAAATAATGTCTCGAATAGTGTCTTTGTTATAAATTTCAATCTATTAAGGTAAGCCGCAGTGGTCGTGGTGGTGGGCAACGAGAGGAGTATGCTGCGCAACCAAGTTCGATCCCCGGGTGTGGCGAGGGTCCGATTGCACCCTTCAGTTTTTGCTTATTGGATTAAAATCTTCTTTTGGCTCAACTAGGAAAGAAATGGAAGTTCCAGATCTCTGAAGATCTACAGGATAAATCAACATAAACAGAACCATGCACTTGAAAAAAAAAGTACTCACTCCGTTCCAAAATTCTTTTCGTTGAACTAAAACCACGACAAGTATTTTAGAACGGAGGGAGTACTTACTAAATTTAGTACTAAATTTTCTACGAAAGCCCACCGAAGATCTCAATAATACTAGAAATGATAGCATGTCAGAGACTTAATAACACCTAGAAAACATTCACGTCACCGTGAAGATACTAATTGGCACCCGAAATATGATAAAACATCACTTGAAAACATTAAATAAGACAGTGAAGACATGCCATACAATTAAATACAAAATGTTCGCTAATGCACAGCCCGAATAAATAAAACCTTATAAATCACAAAAAGAGCGGTGGAGACCGCCACCACGTGTCGACTGACCATTCAACCGGGTTAATCTACGCCGTCCAACTCCAACGGCAACAAGACCAAGTTGCCATGTGATGGTGATGGCGATGGTCCATCAACCAAACCATGAGGCCCCAGCTCTGGCTCCCAAATAAAATAGAGTAAATAAACCACGGGTAGCCATCATCAGATCAACTAATGGCCCCCCATTAGCCAAGCAATCATTGTATAGCATAGTACAGATAAGGACTGCCCTTCTCTATAAGAAGGGCTGGACTCGAGCTCGATCGTGCGCTATGGAGGTTGGGCCCCAAAAAAAACGAAATGGAAAATGAACTGATGTTGGTAGTAGGATGTGCGAGTTGTGAGCACGGCGTGCCGGTCGGTGAGGTCTGACCTAGACCGAGGGCCCTCCTGAGCCTCCGCCGCTTCGGAAGACCAACGCCAGCGCAGGATGGGGGGCGGCGGCGGGCGCCACGGTTTAGGGCGAGCTAGGGTTTTGAGGACAGGGACGGAGCTAGGGTTACAGCAGTTGAATTGGAGGCGACTCGTAGACCGTGGCAGGCTTGTGAGTCCAATTTTGGTAAGAAAAGCTAACACCTAATGCCGGGGAGGGACAAGGTTGAGCTCCGGCGTACCTCCAGAACTAGGGTGGCGGCGCACAGCGGTAGGTCGGCCGGGGATGTTGAGGGAGGCAGACAGGAAAAAATTTCGGTCTCGATTGATGTAGGGCGATCAATCCACGTCGCCGGGGACAGTGGACTAGTGATACGACGGCGGACACCGGAGCGAAAACGCCCGGTGTGCTAGTGTACTAAAAAGGCCCTCGGGATATTCTTTCATTTCGACCCTTCAGTCGGGATGTTCCTTCATTTCGACCCTTCACATGTTACTAATGTACAGCAAGGCCATATGCCCATATCTCGTTGTCAAATAAATAAACTGCTCTCTCCGCCCCGAATTATTTTGTCTTCGAATTGTCTAAATATGAATGTATCTAGACACGTTTTAGTGTTTAATACATAGTATGTAGACAAATCTAACAAAGTACAATCTTTAAGCATACACTATTGTGCCGAAGCCCCGCGTCGCTCCCCAACGGCCTGATCCGGGTGCGAAACCCTAGCCGCCACATCCCCGTACACCACCACCAACCCCTCCCTCCCTCCACCGCTGGGCAAAGCCCGCGTGGTGACGGCGGGGACGGGCCTTCCCTTTCCTCGAGTCTGGAGCAGAGCTGCGCGGGGCTGCTCATCCGGGCTGGGGAGGCGCCCGACGACACGAATGCAAGGCGACGCTGGCGCGTGTGCGGCTGTGACGCCCCCGATTTGACCGTACACTAATCATGCACGCAAATGGAGGCTGCCAGAAGCGTAGTCTTCGACAGGACTAGCTATCCCCCTTTTATTCTGGCATTCTGCAGTTCAGTCCACTGATATGCCCCTTTACACATATACCCATGCATATGTAGTGTAGCTCCTTGCTTGCGAGTACTTTGGATGAGTACTCACGGTTGCTTCTCTCCCTCTTTTCCCCCTTTTCTTTTCTATCTGGTTGTCACAACCAGATGCTGGAGTCCAGGAGCCAGACGCCACCGTCGACGACGACACCTACGACACTGGAGGTGCCTACTACTACGTGCAGCCCGCTGACGACGACCAGGAGTAGTTAGGAGGATCCCAGGCAGGAGGCCTGCGCCTCGTTCGATCTGTATCCCAGTTTGTGCTAGCCTTCTTAAGGCAAACTTGTTTAACTTATGTCTGTACTCAGATATTGTTGCTTCCGCTGACTCGTCTGTGATCGAGCACTTGTATTCGAGCCCTCAAGGCCCCTGGCTTGTATTATGATGCTTGTATGACTTATTTATGTTGTAGAGTTGTGTTGTGATATCTTCCCGTGAGTCCCTGATCTTGATCGTACACATTTGCGTGCATGATTAGTGTACGGTCAAATCGGGGGCGTCACAAGTTGGTATCAGAGCCGACTGCCTGTAGGAATCCCCCTTTCCACACTCCTTGGCCAAAGTCGAGTCTAGACATTACAAAACTTTTACTAACATGGCTGTGTGTCTTACGGGCCCACGTCGCCATTGGGTGGTACTAGGATCTTTTACTCCTCGACCTTTACTCTGGGACTCTGAACTCTCTTCTACTCGGGTTAAACGAATTTACTAACTCTAACACTAGGATCCCGTGACCGCATTCACCCCAAAGTTGGATAAGCCATAGTTGTTTCCTAGAATAGTATTTTGAACAATTCACACACTGTCATTTGACTCCTTTGAAACGTCTTTGCTTTCAGATGGAACCCACGAGGCAGGTCGTGCGCCACACGACGGCCATTGGTGCCTCGGGATCACCTGCTGTGCTAGCTGAGATGATGACCTATCTAGGTTATCGCTGGCACCCTGAGTACACCGTCTACGAGGAGTACCAGGACTTTAACCAGGAGCAGTACCGTGCCATCGTCCACCTCTACTCTCGGGAGTATGACTCCACTACTGTGCTGCACACCGCACATGGTGTTGGTGTGACCATCGATATGGCTGTCCACGATGCTGCCTATGCTGCTCTGACACGTCTTCGTGGAGAGTATCGGGAGTTGGACACCTCCCCTTTCAGGCACATTGCTATCGCATCTGATGTTGGTGCGGAGGGATACTATACTGCTGCCTACTCCACTGTCACCCGAGAGCCCTTCTACCATCAGAACCTGGTTCTGCATGCTGATGGGCTGGATCGAGCTAACCGAGCTCTTCGCCACGAGATGTACACCACCCGTCAGCACCTTTACCGTGCGCTGACGCTGCTGCACCCCTTTGTCAGATCTGGACAGGTACCGCGTACTGCGATCTACCCAGCCAAGACCGTGATGCCCCACGGTGTCGGTTGGCCAGAGGTGGGAGGCTACTCTCCCGCACTTGGTCCTCTTCTGCCACCTGAGCGTCGGGCTCTACACCTGAGTGTCCGCGGCCCCCAGTCTGCTGACGTGGAGGGCTATCCGTTGCCTCACTACCAGCTGTCGGGCTACGATTACCTCCACAGTACCTCTTGGGACTGATGTAGGCTTGCTTGTAGTGTTAGATGCATTCGCCGCGAGCCTATGTGCCGCCTATGATGTTTTAGTCCATGTACTGAACTCTGTGTACTGAACTCTATGCATGCCCCCTTTTGTAAGGTATGCCGACTACTATGTAGTAGCTATCGTGCTCCTTTCGTTATGCATGTTTCATCATGAATGATTCTTGTCTTTGCACATATTTCTCAATGCTGAACTACCCCTGTTATATATTAGCAGGATGGTTAGACCAGGTGGTCGTGGTCGTGGTGGCGATGCCCCACCACCACCTGAGTACATGGCTGGTATGATCCAACAGTTTGAACTGAACCGCCAATTCATGGAAAATATGATGGCTCAGTTCCCTCGCCCCAATATGAACCAGCAGCAAACCCAAGTGACTCTTCAAGATTTCATACGCCTCAACCCAACCATCTACCGCAGCTCAACTCAGCCTCTGGATGCTGATGACTGGCTCCGTGACATCACCTATGAGATGGAGTCTGCTGATGTAGCCCCTGCCAGCTATGTCAGTTTTGCTTCCTTCTTCTTGAAGGGACCCGCAGCTCAGTGGTGGGACAGCCACAGGCGTACTCTACCAGCTGGAACAATCATCACATGGCCAGACTTCCAAGCAGCTTTCCGTGCCCGCTTCATTCCTCAGGGAGTCATGGACCGGAAGAAGCGTGAGTTCCGCAACCTCACCCAAGGCAACAAAACTGTTGAAGCTTATCAGCGGGAGTTTCTGGACTTGTCTCGCTATGCTGAAGAGGACATTGCAACTGATGCACGCAGACAGGAGAAATTCCGTGATGGCCTTCAAGCTAACATCAAGCTCGCACTTCTAGTGCATGACTTTGCTGATTTCGCCACCTTGGTGAATAAGGCCATCAATGTCGAGACTGGTCTGCAGGAATACCAGAGCTCTCACAGGCGCAACCGTGACACGGGCTCATCTTCGGGCTCGCCCGCACAGAAGCGTAAGATATGGATCCCGAACAGCATGTACCGTCCAAATGCATCTGCCCCAAGGCAGACCTATGCTGCACCTCGTCTGCCTCCACCACCATCTAGGCAGTCAAGACTTCCAGCTCCACCATCCCAAGCTCCTGTTCCCACTCCGAATAATGGCTTGTGCTTCAGGTGTGGTCAACCAGGACACCGTGCTAGAGAATGCAACCAGAACCAGAATCAACTGGCCCTTCCAGCGACTGGCCGTGGTAACAATCAGCCTCGCAACAACAATGCTAAGTCTTATGGTCGTGCTCATGCCAACCACGTTGATCTCAACGAAGCTCAAGACCAGCCTGCTACTGTGATGGGTACACTCCTCGTAAATTCAGTACCAGCATCCGTTTTATTTGATACAGGTGCATCGCATTCATTCATGTCAGAAGATTTTGCATACAAGCACGACGTTAAATGTGAGGAGATGAACACTTCGGTACTGGTCAAAACCCCCGTGGGACAGTGTCAAACCTCCTTGGTTGGCATCGATGTCCCCGTGGAAATCGAAGGGCTGGAATTCTATGCCTCTCCCATTATCCTGAAGTCGTCTAACATCGACCTCATTTTGGGTATGGATTGGTTGAAAACGCATACTGCTTCTATAGTTTGCGCCACTAAAACCGTCCATCTACTACACCCTTCAGATGAAATAGTTGCTTACCAAGCTCATCTGGTGCAAAATGCCGAGGCAAGGCTCTATGCATTGAATGCATTGAACGCTGCACCACTCGAGGGCATTGAAAACATTCCCGTCGTGCGTGAATTCCTCGACGTCTTTCCTGAAGAACTTCCAGGGATTCCCCCTGCTAGAGCTGTCGAATTCATCATCGACTTGAAACCAGGCACCACTCCTATAGCCAAGCGACCCTACAAAATGCCGCCGCATGAACTCCTTGAGCTTAAGGAGGAAATCGACAAATCTCTTCGCAAAGGATTCATTCGCCCAAGTTGCTCTCCTTGGGGAGCACCTTCTCTCTTTGTCAAGAAGAAGGATGGACAAACCGGTTAGTTCAAGACTACCGTCCTATAAACCAAGCTACCATCCAGAATAAATACCCCCTTCCTCGGATCAATGATCTGTATGATCAACTGGCGGGTTCGTCAGTGTTCTCTAAGCTCGACTTGAGGTTGGGCTACCACCAGATCCGTGTTCGCGAAGAGGATATCCCAAAGACCGCCTTCGTGACTCGCTATGGTTCATACGAGTACACCGTCATGTCTTTCGGTTTAACCAATGCTCCAGCCACCTTCTCTCGTCTGATGAACTATATATTCATGGATTACCTCGACAAGTTCGTTGTGGTTTATCTGGATGATATCCTAGTATTTTCCAAGAACGAAGAAGAACATGCTGAACATCTTCGACTTGTGCTGGAAAAGCTACGAGAGCATCAACTATATGCCAAGTTCTCCAAATGTGAATTCTGGCTACCCGAAGTAACCTATCTCAGGCATGTCATCTCTAAGGATGGTATTGCCGTCAACCCTGAACGAGTTCAGGCTATTCTTGATTGGACTCCTCCCAAGAACGTTAAGCAAGTTAGAAGTTTTCTCGGTCTCGCCAGCTATTGCCGTCGATTTGTCGAGAACTTCTCTAAGATCGCCAGGCCTCTGACTAACCTGTTGCATAAGGGTGTCAAGTTCCAATGGACAGACAAATGTCAGGAAAGTTTCCAGGCACTCAAAGACAAGTTGACTTCTGCTCCAGTTCTAGCTCCACCTGATACTAAGAAGGACTTCGTCATTTACTGCGACGCTTCCCGACAAGGATTAGGCTGTGTCCTAATGCAAGACCGCAAAGTGATTGCTTATGCCTCTCGGCAATTGCGCCCTCACGAAGAGAACTACCCAGTTCACGACCTCGAACTTGCTGCTGTCATTCATGCGCTGAAGCAGTGGCGACCTTACCTTCTCGGTAATCGTTGCGAGATCTTCACTGACCACCAAAGTCTGAAGTATCTGTTTACTCAGCCAGATCTGAACCTCCGTCAACAGAGATGGATGGAGCTTGTTGCAGACTTTGACTTGGGTATTTCCTATACGCCAGGCAAGGCTAATGTAATGGCTGATGCCTTGAGCCGCAAGTCTTACTGCAACCACCTCCAGGTTCATAAAGTTCAGCCCTCGCTTGTTGAAGAATTCAGGAAGCTGAACCTCCATATTGTTCCTCCGGGTGCACTCGCTCCCCCTCCTAAGGAGTTTGGCAAGGTGAACCTCCACGTTGTTACCCAGGGTTCCCTCAATACCCTAGTTGCTAAACCAGATCTCGAGGACAGCATCAAAAGGCTACAGAAGTATGACTCTGAAGCCCACAAGATTAAGCGCTACCTCGCAGAAGGAAAGCCCTCATTCTTCACCATTGCTGAAGATGGCACCCTATACTTCAAGGGCCGCCTAGTGGTGCCATGTGCAGAGAAAAACCTGGATTTGACACAGGAAGTTATGAAAGAAGCTCATGATACGCCTCTATGTATCCATCCTGGTAGTACAAAGATGTACCAAGACATCCTTCAGAGATTCTGGTGGTCTAATATGAAGCAAGACATTGCTCGTTATGTTGCTGAATGTGACGTTTGCTGTCGTATCAAAGCAGAACATCAAAGGCCTGCTGGAACTCTGCAACCTATCTCTATTCCTGAATGGAAATGGGACCATGTTGAGATGGACTTCGTCACTGGATTTCCCAAATCACAGAAAGGTAATGATGCTATTCTTGTCGTCATTGACCGGCTTTCCAAAGTTGCACATTTTCTGGCAGTCAAAGAAACGATCACTGCTAGCCAGTTGGCAACGCTCTATATGTCCAGGATTGTTTCACTCCACGGTATTCCATTGGTTATCAGCTCAGACCGTGGCAGCTTATTCACTTCAAGATTCTGGGCAAGTTTCCAAGAAGCTATGGGAACTCATCTGTCATTCAGTACTGCATTTCATCCTCAATCGCAAGGGCAAGTTGAACGCGTCAATCAAGTTCTCGAAGACATGCTTCGAGCTTGCGTTATTTCCTTCGGCAAGAAATGGGAGGAATCTCTCCCGTATGCTGAGTTCTCTTATAATAATAGCTATCAAGCTAGTCTGAAGATGGCCCCCTTCGAAGTGTTATATGGACGAAAGTGCCGAACCCCTCTGAACTGGTCAGAAACTGGGGAACGTCCACTCTTTGGCCCGGATATTATCCAAGATGCCGAAGAACAAGTCCGCATTATTCGCGAGAATCTCAAGACTGCTCAGTCACGTCAGAAGAGTCAGTATGACCGTCATCATAAGGACATGGTCTATCAACCTGGCGAAAAGGCTTATCTTCGAGTCACACCTATGAAGGGTGCTCACCGCTTCGGGATCAAGGGTAAACTAGCTCCTCGCTATATTGGCCCATTCACTATTCTCGAAAGGCGTGGAAAAGTGGCATACCAACTGGAGCTACCGCCGAACCTTTCTCAGGTTCACGATGTGTTCCATGTGTCACAGCTCCGCCGTTGCTTCAAGGACCCAATCCGAGCTGTGGATCATGAAGTGCTCGAATTGCAGCAAGACCTCTCCTATAAGGAGCATCCGGTCCGCATTCTCGACCAAGCTGAACGCCGCACACGTCAGAAGGCGATCAAGTTTCTCAAAGTCCAGTGGTCGCACCATTCTGAAGATGAGGCCACTTGGGAACGAGAGGATCGTCTGCGCGAAGAATACCCCGCACTGTTTCCTTCTACCTCCTAAATCTCGGGACGAGATTTCTTGTAGTGGAGGAGATTTGTAACACCCCGAGGATCATGCTACAGTAACTCTCTGTGATTAAGCTAATCATGTTGCTAAACAGGGCTTGATCACATTGGAATCAGATTTCTTTTCAAACTCCTAATTCAAACTCCAATTAAAATTAAAGTGGAAAATAAAAGTTTTCAAAAATTTAAACAAAAATGTTCGGTGGGTGCCAAATAATACACTGGTAATTATTGTGGAGAAAACTCCTTTTTAGAAAATGCCTAAGTATTTTAAAATGGATTAAAAGGTGAAAGAAAATAAATAAAAGAAAATGCAAAACAAAACAGAAAACAAAAAAATAAAAACAAAATCCCCCCCACTGGACCTGGCCCAACTGGGCCAACCCCAGGCCCAGCCGGCCAGCACCATCCCCCCCCCCGGCCGAAAGGCCCAGCTCCACCCCGGCCGACCTCTCCCACTCGCCCTCCCCTTCCCTGTTCCCCCGACCGGGGTCGGAACAGGGGCCGGTCCCCGCCGCACCCCCTCGCCGGTGACGGGGGAGGATAAGGACGCCAGCGCCCCCACCTCCTCGGGCCCCTCTCCCACTCGCCCCCGCTCACCTCTCGGCCTCTGCGCATCTCTCTTCCCCCCCAGATCCACGCCGCTCCTTCCTTCCCCACGCCCGACGCGGTCGCCGCCGTTCTCCGTCGTTCCCGCGGCCACCGTGCCCCAATCGCCACTTCGCCGTGTCGTACGCCGTCGCCGCCCTCGACTACATCACCTCCGCCTCTCCGTTGAAGCTTGGAGCCACTGCAACGACCTCCCCGAGCTCGTCTTCCCCGCACGGCCGCCGTCGATCGCCGCCCCGTTTCGCCGCCTCGAGCCTCCCCCGAGCTCACTCTCGCACACCTGCAGGCTCAATGTGAGCCTCTCCCCCTCCTCCCCTGCCCTTTCGCTCTCGCGCGCCCCCTAGCTGCTTCCCCCCCCCCCCCCGCGCGCCCGAACGCAGCGCCGCGGAGCTCGCCGCCGGCAAGGCTCCGATGACCTTTTGGTCACGGGCTCAAGCCTGTTGCACTCCCCACCGCGCGTAGATGCTCCCCAGCCCCTCCGCTTGCTCGATAGCACACCGTAGCCCCGTCTCCGTTGGGCACCCGTGCGCGCCGCCGCCTCTGCCGCTCGCCGGCGCCGATTCCGGCCAGGTCCGACGAAGCTACGGCCACCACTGGATGCGGCGCTGCGAGCTCCTTCGAATGAGCCTAGCCCCGCTCCTCCCCGAGCCCCGTAGCGCGATTCCGGCCAACTCCGGCGAGGGGCCGCCGCTGTTTTGGTCGCCGGAGTCGCTCCGGCGCCGGCCGCCGATGTAACACCCCGAGAATCATGCTACAGTAACCCTCTGTGATTAAGCTAATCATGTTGCTAAACAGGGCTTGCTCACATTTAAAACACATTTCTTTTCAAACTCCTAATTCAAACTTCAATTAAATTTAAAGTGGAAAATAAAAGTTTTCAAAAATTTAAACAAAAATGTTCGGGCCATGCCAGAAATTGCACTGATAATTATGGTGGAGAAAACACATTTTTATAAAATACCTAAATACTTTTAAATGAAATAAAACAGAAAAGAAAATAAATAAATAAAAAGAAAATACAACAGAAAACAGACCAGACAAAGAAAAAGAAAAAAAGGAGAAGGCCCCCTCCACAGCAACCCTGGCCCAACTGGGCCGACCCCCGGCCCAGCCCACCTCTCCCGCTCGCCCCCTTCCCTGTTCCCCCGACCGGGGTCGGAACAGGGGCAGTCCCCGCCGCACCCCCTCGCCGGCGACGGGGAGGATAAGGACGCCAGCTCCCCCCGCCTCCTCGGGCCTCTCTCCCACTCGCCCCCGCTCTCCTCTCGGCCTCTGCGCCTCTCTCTTCTCCCCCCAGATCCGCGCCACTCCTTCCTTCCCCACGCCCGACGCGGTCGCCGCCGTTCACCGTCGTTCACACGGCCACCGTACCCACCTCGCCGCCCCAAGGTGTCTCCAAGGACCGCCGTCGCCCGCTGCTTCGTCTGGTGCAGCCCGTTGGAGACCGGAGCCCCTGCAATGACCTCCCCGAGCTCGCCTTCAACTTCGGACGCCGGCGACCCCCTTCTTCCCCGGCGCCGATCTGCTGCTCCTAAGCCCCTCACCGGCCTCCATGTGCCGCGCGGTGAGCCTCTCCCCCTCCTCCCCTGTCCTTTCTCTCTCGCGCGCCCCCTAGCGGCTTCCCCACGCGCGCCCGAACGCCGCGCCGCGGAGCTCGTCGCCGGCGGGTCTCCGGTGACCATTTGGTCATGGGCGTAGGCCCGTTAGCTCGACCGCATCATGCCGCACCCGCCTAGCTAGTTAGTTCGGCCGCTCGTGCGCTCTAACGCCGCACCCGCCCCAGCCCGAAGCACTTCGCCGTCGGCGAGCTCGTAGCGCTCGCCCCCGCCCGTTCCAGCCGCTCCGGCCACCACCGTTGGACGCGCGGCGCCGAGCCGCGTCGAACGCGCCCAGCCACGACCCCGCAGACCCCCTCTGCGCGAAACCCGCGCCCCTCCCGAGCCGCGCCGCCGCGTTTGGCTCGTCGGAGTTGCTCCGGCGCCGGCCGCCGACGTGCCTGGCCTGGCCCCCCCAGTGCCACTGCCAGTGGGCCCCGTGGGCCCCGTTGACTGGGTCCACCCAGTCAACGTGCTGACTGGGCAGGCCCAGGCACTGACATGCGGGCCCCGCCGCAAAAATTAAAAAAAAAGAGAAAATAAAATGTTTTTATAATTAAAACTAATTAATTAATCTAATCACTCACTGACAGGTGGGCCCAGTAGTTAATCAACTAAAAATTAATTAGTTTAATCTTCTGTTAGCCCACTGTCTATGACAGGTGGGGCCCACCGGTCAGTTTGACCTGGTCAGCCGCTCTGTTGACCTGCTGACGTCAGCATTGCCTCATGCTGACGTCATAATTCATTTTTGCTTAATTTAAATAATTCCAGAAATTCAAATAAACTTTGAAAATTCATATCTTTTAAACCGTAACTCGGATGAAAATGTTTTCTATATGAAAGTTGCTCAGAACGACGAGACGAATCCGAATACGCAGTCCGTTCGTCCACCACACCTCCCTAACGTATCGAACTAGCAACTTACCCCCTCCTGTCCGTCTGTCCGAAAACGCGAAACATCGGAAATACCTCCCGGATGTTCCCCCCCTTCACCGGTACCACCTACTGTCGCGTTAGGACACACCTAGCACCGCTCATTGTCATGTCACGCATCGTCATGCTTATGTTTGCATTGTATTTACTGTTTCTTCCCCCCTCTTCTCTCCGGTAGACTACGAGACCGACACTGCTGCTGCCCAGTTCGACTACGGAGTCGACGACCCCTCCTACTTGCCAGAGCAACCAGGCAAGCCCCCCCCCCTTGATCACCAGATATCGCCTATTCTTCTCTATACTGCTTGCATTAGAGTAATGTAGCATGTTACTGCTTTTCGATATCCTATCCTGATGCATAGCCTATCCTTGCTACTACTGTTGATACCTGTACCTGCAAACCTACATGCTTAGTATAGGATGCTAGTTTTCCATCAGTGGCCCTACATTCTTGTCCGTCTGCTGTGCTATACTATCGGGCCGTGATCACCTGGGCGGTGATCACGGGTATATACTTATATACTATATACATGACACATGAGATGACTAAAGTCGGGTCGGCTCGTAGGAGTACCCGCGAGTGGATCTTTGTGGCGGAGCGACAGGGCAGGTTGAGACTGCCTAGGTGAGAGGTGGGCCTGGCCCTGGTCGGCGTTCGCGGTTACTTAACACGCTTAACGAGATCTTGGTATTTGATCTGAGTCTGGCCATTTGGTCTATACGCACTAACCATCTACGTGGGAGTAGTTATGGGTATCCCGACGTCGTGGTATCAGCCGAAGCTCTTTTGACGTCAGCAACTGAGTGGTGCGCGCCGCATTGGACCGTAAGCTCGCGCTTGTATTAAGGGGGCTAGGTCTGCTTCCGGCCGCGTACGCAACGTGCAGGTGTGCATAGGGCGATGGGCCCAGACCCCTGCGCGCATAGGTTTAGACCGGCGTCCTGACCTCTCTGTTGAGCCTAGGTGGGGCTGCGACGTGTTGATCTTACGAGGCCGGGCATGACCCAGAAAAGTGTGTCCGGCCAAATGGGATCGAGCGTGTTGGGTTATGTGGTGCACCCCTGCAGGGAAGTTTATCTATTCGAATAGCCGTGTCCCTCGGTAAAAGGACGACCCGGAGTTGTACCTTGACCTTATGACAACTAGAACTGGATACTGAATAAAATACACCCCTTCCAAGTGCCAGATACAACCCGGTGATCGCTCTCTAACAGGGCGACGAGGAGGGGATCGCCGGGTAGGATTATGCTATGCGATGCTACTTGGAGGACTTCAATCTACTCTCTTCTATATGCTGCAAGATGGAGATGACTAGAAGCGTAGTCTTCGTCAGGACTAGCTATCCCCCTTTTATTCTGGCATTCTGCAGTTCAGTCCACTGATATGCCCCTTTACACATATATCCATGCATATGTAGTATAGCTCCTTGCTTGCGAGTACTTTGGATGAGTACTCACGGTTGCCTTTCCCCCTCTTTTCCCCCTTTCCTTCCTATCTGGTTGTCGCAACCAGATGTTGGAGTCCAGGAGCCAGACGCCACCGTCGACGACGACACCTACGACACTGGAGGTGCCTACTACTACGTGCAGGCCGCTGACGACGACCAGGAGTAGTTAGGAGGATCCCAGGCAGGAGGCCTGCGCCTCGTTCGATCTGTATCCCAGTTTGTGCTAGCCTTCTTAAGGCAAACTTGTTCAACTTATGTCTGTACTCAGATATTGTTGCTTCCGCTGACTCGTCTGTGATCGAGCACTTGTATTCGAGCCCTCGAGGCCCCTGGCTTGTATTATGATGCTTGTATGACTTATTTATGTTGTAGAGTTGTGTTGTGATATCTTCCCGTGAGTCCCTGATCTTGATCGTACACATTTGCGTGCATGATTAGTGTACGGTCAAATCGGGGGTGTCACAACGGCCTTGCGCACGTGCAGAATCTGGGTGCTGGAGCGGCGGCCCCAGGGATCTCGGTGGGGCTGCGCCATCACGGCTGCAAGGGCAGCATGGGGGGCGGCCGTGGACACCGGTCGTGGCGGACCTGGGCTTCTCCCTGCCCAGATCGCTTTGATGTGGGTGGTGGTGGCCTGGATGTCGGCCGACGTCCTAGACGACGGTGATTCGCTCCACCGGTGTGGTTGGGGTAGGCTAGAGGTCGCGGTGGAGGTGGTGGCATCCTGTGGGCACGGTTGAGGTGGTGTTGAGGTGGCAAGATTGATCCAAACAGAGTTCTGTTGCCCGATTCTTGATTTGGTTTGTGTGGTGGTGGTGGTGGATGCGGTGCTACAAGATGCGCTCTCCTCCCCTTGCGGTGGTCGGCTCGTTCGAGAAGCTCCGGTGGACTTAAGGATTCGTGGTCTGGGGTTGGAAGAAATCTTTGCTTTGCGATCACTACTAGGGAAAACCTTATACACAGAATCTTAGCAGTAGCGCTGGATAAAAGGAGATGCTACTTCTACTTAGCAGTAGAGCGGCTGGCGCTACTAATATCCACGTAGCAGTAGCGTGGGAAGAAGAAAAAGCGCTACTATTAAAACTGCCCCACCGTTGCCGCCAGGCTAGGTTTAGTAGTAGCGCCCCTCCAATAACCGCGCTACTGCTAACTAGATAGGAGTAGCGCATTTTTTGGGTAGGGCGCTGCTAAGTTTGAACCTGGCCACATGGCGGGCCCCACTTAGCAGCAGCGCTTCTTCCAGGGGCGCGTTACTGCTACCTTTTTAGTAACAACGCATTTTACTCCCTAACGCAACTACTAAACCGCAGCCACCACCTTTTTCCTCCCCCTCCCCATCCTCTCTTCCTTCACTTTCCCCTAGCTTCCACCTCATCTCTCCCTCACTTTGCTTCTTCCTCACTACTTCCGCTCCCATTACTCTCTTTCTTCTACCTCTCTTTATTGCTCCTAGCTAACTAGCTACACCACCTCCATTAATGCATCTCCTTTCTCTTTTTCCTCCCCCTCTGCTAGTTAAACTCATCTCCTTCCCCAACTAGCTAGGTAGATCTAGCATTTAATGAAGTGACCTATGTACCTCCCTAACTAGATCTAGCCATGTCAAGAAGTAAGCTTTGTCCACTTTTGATCATTCCCTAGGTGTGTGGCGACACCGATCGACATCATCATCACCGTGCTCGATCTCGAGATAGGTGATTAAAAATTTGTGCTTTTGCAAGAATGGAAATATGTGTATGTGTGCGATATGACATAATCGGGCGATATGATGGAAATTGTGTGTGTGGCATGAGTTGCCGCTGAATTGTGCTTGAGTTGCCTATGTTTTGCGGAAATGTCGATTTATTTCTGTTTCGACGAATTTCGGGCAAACTCTATATGTCCTATTTTTAGGGGAGGTCATGTCGATTTTTTGTATGACTTTGATGCATGCATGCATTTTTATAATTAATTTGTTTATTATTACCGTGCAGGCGTTCATGATGGTCAATGGAACGATGGTGGAAAGGTGGTTGCGGTCGGTGGTGCAGGACATGAATGGAAATAACCGGACATAGATTTTATGTCCGTGTCGAAGATGCAAAGGAGTTTGGCTCGACCCCTATGAGGATGGTCGTTTGATGGCACACCTGCTCATGACTGGTTTCATGGATGGCTGTACTCGATGGATAATTGAAGAAGATGATGAGGAGGAGGACGCCGACGGGGCAGTCAATGACAACACGGGGCAAGACGAAGAGATGACCGATAATGGCGGTGTGACGCCCGGATAATTAAGCTACAGTAAACCTCTATTAATGATGCCATGTCACCATGGTTACTGTTCCTAATCTCGCGTTAGTTCGAAACCGATCCAAGATTCAAATTCGAAGTTTGGCAAAATAACAAAAGTTTTCAAAATATTAAACTAAAATGTTCGGAGCGTGCCAAGAATTGGCTAGATGTTTATGGTGAAGGAACAGTGCTTTTATTAAAGGCCTAAAATTTTAAAGTGAAATAAGACAGAAAAGAAAATAAATAAAGAAAAGAAAACACAAAACCAGAAAACAAAAGAAAAAAAAAGAAATAAAACAGAAACCCCCCTCCCGCTGGGCCGAATGGCCCAGCTAGCAGGCCAGCCCGCTGGCCCATCAGGCCCACCCCCACTCCCCTTATCCCCTCGACCCCAAAACCCTAACCACTCCCCCGTCGCCCCACTCCCCCACTTTCCCCCCTCCCGATCCAGATCGGATCGGAATCGAGCTCGCCGCGCCAACCACCGCCCCGAGCCAGGACGTCGCTGCCCGGAGCCCGCGCCACCTCGCCGACCTGCCTCCTCCTCCTCGCCGGCCTGCACCTCGTCACCGCGTTGCCGTCGTCTCCGTCTCCTCCTCGCCCCCCGTTGCCACGTTCCCTGCAACCCGCGGTGAGGACCGCGACCGCCCCTCTCCCTCACCCCGCGGTCACCGCGCTCCGCCCGACCGCGCCCTCCACCCCGTGCCTCCCCGTCCGCGCGCTGCTCGCGCCCGCGTCGACCGCACGCGCTCACCGCGGCCGCATCCACGTCCGATGTGCGCCGCCCCGACGCCCCTCTGCTCCTGCCCCGCGCGCGCCGTTGCCGCTCGTCGCGTGCCACGTCGCCGCTCCCGCGCGCACCGTTGCCGCTCGTCGCGTGCCATGTCGCCGCTCCCGCGCGCACCTCTGCAGCCGCCGCCCCTCTTCGCGCCCGCACGCGCGCCGGCCGCGCCTGACGGCCTCGCCTACACACCCGCGCCCGCCGTGCGCGCCCGCGCCTTTCCGTTGTCCCTCGCGCCACCGCGCCTCCCCCGCCGCCTACCGCTGCTCGCCTGCCGGTGTTCTCCGCCGCCGTCGCCCCCAACCGCTCTGCCTCCGCCCCTGGCGCCGGCGCCCCGCCCCGCGGCTATCCTGGGCGAGCGTCCCTGCGGGCTGGCGCCCGTCGCTCATCGCCCGGCTGGCGCCCGACGCCCTCCTGCCCGCTAACCCACTAGGCCCCCTGGGGCCTATGACAAACGGGGCCCAGCCCCAGAACGTTTTAAGAAAAAATGAAAAATAAAAATGAATTAATAAAATTTATAATTAATTAATTTAATTAATCCTAATTAATTAATCTAATTAACTTGTTAGTTTAATTAAACAGTAATTAGTTAGCTAAACCCTAATTAACCTAAACAGAGAATGACAGGTGGGTCCCACTGGACGTCATGCTAACGTCAGCAAACACTATTCTGGATAATGTTGAATTAAATAAATTCTAAAAATGATCTAAAATTTAGAAAATCATATAAAATAAACCGTAGCTCAGATGAAAATACTTTCTACATGAAAGTTGCTCAGATGACGAGACGAATCCGGATACGCAGCCCGTTCGTCCGCCACACACCCCTAGCATATCGAACACGCAACTTTCCCCCTTCGGTTCATCTGTCCGAAAACGCGAAACACTGGGGATACTTTCCCGGATGTTTTCCCCCTTCGCCAGTAGCACCCACTACTACGTTAGGTCACCTCTAGCACCGCGTAATGCCATGTTACACTTTCTGATGCTTTGATTTCTCTGTTATTTATTGTGTTCCCCCTCAGTTACTTCTTTTCGGTAGACCCCGAGACTGCCGGCGACCCCCAGTTCGACTACGGTGTTGACGACCCCTCCTTGCCAGAGCAACCAGGCAAGCCCCCCCCTTGATCACCAGATATCGCCTATTCTTCTCTATACTGCTTGCATTAGAGTAGTGTAGCATGTTACTGCTTTCCGTTAATCCTATTCTGCTGCATAGCCTATCTTTGCCACTACTGTTGTTACCTTTACCTGCAATCCTACATGCTTAGTATAGGATGCTAGTATTCCATTTGTGGCCCTACATCCTTGTCCGTCTGCTATGCTATACTATCGGGCCATGATCACTAGGGAGGTGATCACGGTATATACTATATACTTTATACATGATACATGTGGTGACTAAAGTCGGGTCGGCTCGAAGAGTACCCGTGAGTGATTCACGGATTGGGGGCTGAAAGGACCTTTGTCCCAACGGCCCTCTGTGTGGATCTTTGTGGCGGAGCGACAGGGCAGGTTGAGACCACCTAGGAGAGAGGTGGGCCTGGCCCTGGTCGGCGTCCGCCGTTACTTCATAATAACACGCTTAACGAGATCTTGGTATTTGATCTGAGTTGGGTCGTTGACCTTATACGCACTAACCACCACGTGGGACAAGATATGGGCAACCGGCATCGTGGTATCAGTCAAAGCCTTCGTGACATCAGCGACTGAGCGGCGCGCGCCGGATTGGACTAGAACGCCTACTCTTGTATAAGGGAGGCTAGGTCTGCTTCCGGCCGCGTTCGCAACGTGCAGGTGTGCAATGGGTGACGGGCCCAGACCCCTGCACGCATAGGATTTAGACCAGCGTGCTGACCTCTCTGTTGTGCCTAGGTAGGGCTGCGACGTGTTGATCTTCCGAGGCCGGGCATGACCCAGGAAAGTGTGTCCGGCCAAAGGGGATCGAACGTGTCGGGTAATGTGGTGCACCCCTGCAGGGAAGTTTATCTATTCGAATAGCCGTGATCTTCGGTAACAGGACGACTTGGAGTTGTACCTTGACCTTATGACAACTAGAATCGGATACTTAATAAAACACATCCTTCCAAGTGCCAGATACAACCCGGTGGTCGCTCTCTAACAGGGCGACGAGGAGAGGATTGCCGGGTAGGAGTATGCTATACGATGCTACTTGGTGAACTTTCCATCTACTCTCTTCTACATGCTGCAAGATGGAGGCTGCCAGAAGCGTAGTCTTCGATAGGATTAGCTATCCCCCTCTTATTCTGGCATTCTGCAGTTCAGTCCACCGATATTGCCCCTTTACACATATACCCATGCATATGTAGTGTAGATCCTTGCTTGCGAGTACTTTGGATGAGTACTCACGGTTGCTTTCTCCCCCTCCCCCCCTTTCCTTTCTTCCTGGTTGTCGCAACCAGATGCTGGAGCCCAGGAGCCAGACGCCACCGTTGACGATGACTCCTACTACACCGGAGGTGCCTACCACTACGTTCAGGCCGCTGACAATGACCAGGAGTAGTTTAGGAGGATCCCAGGCAGGAGGCCTGCGCCTCTTTCGATCTGTATCGCAGTTTGTGCTAGCCATCTTATGGCAACTTGTTTATTTATGTATGTACTCAGATATTGTTGCTTCCGCTGACTCGTCTATGATCGAGCACTTGTATTCGAGCCCTCGAGGCCCCTGGCTTGTATTATGATGCTTGTATGACTTATTTATGTTTTCAGAGTTGTGTTGTGATATCTTCCCGTGAGTCCCTGATCTTGATCGTACACGTTTGCGTGCATGATTAGTGTACGATTGAATCGGGGGCGTCACAAGTTGGTATCAGAGCCAACTGCCTGTAGGAATCCCCCTTCCACACTCCTTGGCCGAAGTCGAGTCTAGACATTGCAAAACTTTTTACTAACATGGTGTGTGTCTTACGGGCCCACGCCGCCATTGGGTGGTACTAGGATCTTTTACTCCTTGATCCTTACTCTGGGACTCTAATCTCTCTTCTATTCGGGTTAAATGATTTTACTAACGCCGACTCTAGGTTCTCGTAACTACTTCCTCCCGGAGAGCCCCTTACTCCAGATAATTACTTGGTGCACCAGAAGCTTCCGAAGATACTCTCCGATATTCTCTCGATACTCGGTGCCCTCCGCTTTTGCTATTCCTGACCATCGATAAACCCTTATGGATAACTACTTACCCTTGTCGTTCATACCTTCGTTCCGAGTTGCCCTTGTTATTACTTGATACCCTGAAAAATTCTCCGATATTCCGAGAATCCTTTGTGCCCACCGCTTTGCAGCTTGTTTCTGCATTAATGCCCCTACGGATAATTCCTCGCACTTATCGAGTATCCGCTCATCCCCAGTTGATTCAAGTAATTCAGAAAAATCTTCGAAGTGCTATTTGAACTTCCGAAAATCCCAAGCAGCCTACTGCTCTTGAAATTCTTGCTTGCTTGCATTATGGTTAGTCCCATAAGTCTCGTAATCATATTGGCATCCCTTGTCATTATCGTTTTGAGTCCGTTGATTCAGAATGTTGCGAATGCTCGCAATCCTCAATCAGATCCTAGAATTCATCCTTTCAGCTCAGACGTCATTTTAAACATGAGCTGAATCTCGATCAATCAATTTTTTGTCGATTTTACCCCTAAGCTTACTCAACTTATCCATCCTTAATCAGAGTGTTTGCTGTTGATCCTTTGATTTGGAAATCATAATCCCTTTACATGTGAGCTTTGAATTAGCCAGTTGCTTCTATAATCCAATGCACTCGCATTGTTTCTTCCTCTGGTTGTGTGCCGATAGCCCGATACTCAAATCAGCTTCGCTATGGACCGTCGGATCCTTTGTTGAAATATCATCCGACAGTGTCCTTCGTATACAAAACCCTCGAGAAGTTCTTTCCCTGATACATAATGCCTTCGATAAATTGTTTCCTCTCGTTTTTTCACCCATGCTCTACTATCGAGCTTGTGTTATTTGCTCCTGAAGTTCATGGTATATGTTCTAAGAAGCTCCGATGGGTTGAACCTATGCCTTCCTTAATCTGTGTGAACTCGAAAGTTTTCACGGGTCATACTCTAACGGTGTTATGCGAGATAAATTTTTAGCACTACAACTTCATCGAACGCGAGGAGTGATTGAAAGGTTATACATTGGAGAA
Source organism: Triticum aestivum (assembly GCF_018294505.1). Classification (NCBI taxonomy): domain Eukaryota; kingdom Viridiplantae; phylum Streptophyta; class Magnoliopsida; order Poales; family Poaceae; genus Triticum; species Triticum aestivum. The sequence continues at coordinate 184,542,716 of NC_057811.1, read as the reverse complement.
GTGGGAGTCGACCTTGAACTTTGTGTTCATGCCCATGGAAACGATGTTGAGCTTATCATGATAGCTTCTCATAACAATAATTATTCACTTGGCATAATTTGATCTTGTATCTATGATTTTGTCCTTTACAATCGTGGTTCCGACCATGATTGTTCTTCTTTGATCCCATTCTCGGACAAGTTAAAAGTACTTGCCTTCTGCAAATCATTACGTCTGCCCAACCTCTATTTTGATCTACCTTCGAGTATTACCCCCGGTATCTCGAGGATATCAACCCATTGCACTACATCTTATGAATTTCTGATCAAGTAGTACCTTTCCCCGTCATAGTCACTCCACGGGTTCTGGGTTGTCGTCAACCGAGAACACTAATCGGTGAATCGAACCAACACCGTGATTCACTACTCCTAGTACTTTGTTGTTGAGGAGTTCAATACTCCATCACTTCATTCCTAGCCTGATCGGCTACATCATTATCGTGTTAATTTTAACTATGCTACATTGTCCTTCCCAGAGCACAAATTTCGATGGTGAGCTAATCTTACGTCGATCTTCCTCGTCATATCATTTCTCCTTGAGCAGCAAACTTGATTTCGAGGTTGTGTCGTACCCATGGTTCCAATAACCTTTCTCTTCACCATTCCTTTGACTTGATGTCATTGCCAAGCGATTACATCTTCATGAAATCTCTCGACAAATGTGTCATGATCATCATCAGCATTCTCAGCTCTTTCAGGATATCAATTGAATTCATGATGGGAAATACCATCCTTGCCCTCGATGATTTGTGTTATCATCGACCACTTTATTGCCTTCCGTTTAACACAAACTTGTTCGTGTATTGTGTTATACCTTGAGTTCCTTGATATCCAACATTCGTTCTTCTTTACCTTGGAGTATTACCGTCTTTTATGTCAAGAATGTGGCGAGAATTTCACCACCTGCTAAGAATTCTGGATACAAGTGATACTCCTCGCCATGTCCATTCTTTCTTGGTCCCCGTGTTGATTCTAACCGGGATACCAACAAGTGAACGGCGCTGCTTGGATTCTATACTTCTAGCAACCCTATTGCTTTGAAGTTAATGATCAATAGTTCATTCTTAGCCTATCGGTTATTGAATCACCATTCTAACAATTGATCAGGCTACCTATGCCCCTATTTCGGGCGAACTTTTCAACCAATGTTTAATTGTGTATGTTTTCCTCGAGCATACATCATCATATCATTTGATCCGACAAATGCTATCTCCTTGTTCACATAATTGTGGAAATCCATCTTGTCGGAAATCTTGATGAATTGTCGCTGAGTCCCTCAGTCACCTCCTCGTCCTCTCCTTGGTTTGATGATGAACTCTTATTTCGGAACTCGCTTCCATAGTTCAATTCCCGAGAATCGTACAATGTCATCTCGACAATTTGTGTTGCACTTTCTTCTCGGGCATCCTGAATCTGAGTTATCCTAACACCAATCAGATCTGAATCTCGGTCAGATATGATGGTTGGAACATATTTCCAAGAGTTATAACATTGGTCTTTGTGTGACCCGGTAAGGTGATGTCGTGCCTAGCACACCTGGCCGGAGGCCCTATTGTTATAGATTCCTTTTCAACAAGGTTATCCATTCTTCCATGAGGAAATTGTAAGACTTATTCCACAAGTTATTCCTGATGGATCCTTTGTGTTTCCAAAGTCTGACCTTGCTTGAAGATCATTTCGATGCTATCTCGGAGCATGTTTGTGGTACTCTGATCATCGATAAGAACATTTGAAGCACCATGCTAAATTTCCTTTATCAATTATTCAAACACCGTTGTTTGGGAAATCACATGAACTTCCTCTCCCCTTACCTAAAGGGTTATCTACATTATATCCTGCCATGGATATCATGCTCTGCTTGTCCTTGGGAAGGATATACCCCTGAAATATGTGTTTAAACACATTTTCCTTTACATTGTTTTGTTTGATCTTTCTTGTGATCTATATTATCTAAGCAGTAATATTCTCCTGCTTATGTAAACACCCTGGTGTACAATTCTGTCAGCAAGACCTTGTTGCATTTGTCGATAGCATTCCGGCAACCACCGATGGACGAGAGCTTTGCCTATTGGTCCGCCTCATTCAACAAGCAGGAAGATGGTTCTCTTCGTCCCTCGCCCTTGGTACCGACGTTGTTGCCGACATAACTGACAGACTACCCTCTGACATGCCTTGCTATTGTGACCGTGCAGGATGTCAGCCCACTTTCTACTTTTAACCCACATGGTGGGCCCATAACCCACAGTTCCACAGGATCGAAACCTGACTCTCCTGTACCCCTGCTCCCAAGGTTGTTCCTCACACATGGCCTCGTAAGTAATTCATGAGCCACCTTCCGAGAGATCATCAATTATGGTATTAGAGGCAATACTTATTCCAGTTGCTTTGAACCCCTTTCATGCCCTGTAACAGGCATCGAACGATTGCCTGCCCGCTCGAAACTTTCCATGATACCTCCTTACATTGCTCTCGATATTTTCTTAAAGTTTCAATTCGAGAGTTAATTTCTGCCACCTTCCTCGATGTTATTGACCAGATAGTTGATAACCCACAAGTATAGGGGATCACAACAGTTTTCAAGGGTAGAGTATTCAACCCAAATTTATTGATTCGACACAAGGGGAGCCACAGAATATTCTCAAGTATTAGCAGTTGAGTTGTCAATTCAACCACACCTAGACAACTTAGTATCTGCAGCAAAGTATTTAGTAGCAAAGTAATATGGGAGTAACGGTAACAATAGCAAAAGTAATATTTGGAGGATGGAGTGAGCTGTGTCCTTTGCCCTTTGCAGACTAGGGAAACAAGAGATCATTTGTTCTTCAATTGCAACTTTAGTGTCAGAATTTGGAACTATCTGCAAATTGATTGGTCTTCTGGTGACTCCATGGCTCATTTGTTCCTTAATGCTAGCAGGAGTTTTAGGAAGCCCTTCTTCACTGAAGTGGTGTTCATTGCTTGCTGGAATATCTGGATCATCAGGAATGCTAAGGTCTTCAGGCATGAGAGGGCTAGATTTAATAAATGGAGATCTGCTTTTATACATGACATCAGCTTAATGCAATATAGAGTGAAAGCTGCCTACAAAGATGATCTTCTACGCTGGATTTCATTCCTGCCACCTTGAGGCCTTTAATATGTATCCTCTACCTTGTTTTTCTACTTCTTCCCCTAGATTCTTTGATTACCTCTTGTAATCCCCCTTTTTCTGTACCTGTACTGTATATATTTTCTCAATAAAGTTTGATATGCTGTGGGGGTTTCCCCTACAGTTCCCAGTCAAAAAAACAATAGCAAAAGTAATATTTTTGGGTTTTGTAGTGATTGTAACAGTAGCAACGGAAAAATAAATAAGCGAAGAACAATATGTGAAAAGCTCGTAGGCATTGGATCGGTGATGGAGAATTATGCCGGATGCGGTTCATCATGTAACAGTCATAACATAGGGTGACACAGAACTAGCTCCAATTCCTCATGTAATGTAGGCATGTATTCCAAATATAGCCATACGTGCTTATGGAAAAGAACTTGCATGACATCTTTTGTCCTACCCTCCCGTGGCAGCGGGGTCCTAATGGAAACTAAGGGATATTAAGGCCTCCTTTTAATAGAGTACCGGAACAAAGCATTAACACATAGTGAATACATGAACTCCTCAAACTAAGGTCATCACCGGGAGTGGTCCCGATTATTGTCACTTCGGGGTTGCCGGATCATAACACATAGTAGGTGACTATAAACTTGCAAGGTAGGATCAAGAACTCGCATATATTCACGAAAACATAATAGGTTCAGATCTGAAATCATGGCACTCGGGCCCTAGTGACAAGTATTAAACATAGCAAAGTCATAGCAACATCAATCTCAGAACATAGTGGATACTAGGGATCAAACCCTAACAAAACTAACTCGGTTACATGATAGATCTCATCCAACCCATCACCGTCCAGCAAGCCTACGATGGAATTACTCACGCACGGCGGTGAGCATCATGAAATTGGTGATGGAGGATGGTTGATGATGACGACGGCGACGAATCCCCCTCTCTGGAGCCCCGAACGGACTCCATATCAGCCCCCCCGAGAGGTTTTAGGGCTTGGCGGTGGTTCCGTATCGTAAAACGCGATGAATCCTTCTCTTTGATTTTTTCTCCCCGAACACGAATATATGGAGTTGGAGTTGAGGTCGGTGGAGCGTCAGGGGGCCCATGAGGCAGGGGGCGCGCCCAGGGGGGCAGGCGCGCCCCCAACCTCGTGGACAGGTGGTGGACCCCCTGATGTGGATTCTTCTTCCAGTATTTTTAATATTTTCCAAAAATATGTTTCGTGGAGTTTTAGGTCATTCCGAGAACTTTTGTTTCTGCACATAAATAACACCATGGCAATTCTGCTGAAAACAGCGTCAGTCCGGGTTAGTTCCATTCAAATCATGCAAGTTAGAGTCCAAACCAAGGGCAAAAGTGTTTGGAAAAGTAGATACGACGGAGACGTATCAACTCCCCCAAGCTTAAACCTTTGCTTGTCCTCAAGCAATTCAGTTGATAAACTGAAAGTGATAAAGAAAAAACTTTTACAAACTCTGTTTGCTCTTGTTGTAAATATGTAAAGTCAGCATTCAAGTTTTCAGCAAAGATTATGACTAACCACACTCACAATAACTCTTAGGTCTCATATTTACTCATATAAATGGCATAATCAACTAGCGAGCAATAATAATAAATCTCGGATGACAACACTTTCTCAAAATAATCATGATATGATATAACAAAATGGTATCTCGCTAGCCCTTTCTAAGACCGCAAAACATAAATGCAGAGCACCTTTAAAGATCATGGACTGACTAGACATTGGAATTCATGGTAAAAGATATCCAGTCATAGTCATACCCAATATAAATTAATAGTAATGGATGCAAATGACAGCAGTGCTCTCCAGCTGGTGCTTTTTAATAAGAGGGTGATGACTCAACATAAAAGTAAATAGATAGGCCCTTCGCAGAGGGAAGCAGGGATTTGTAGAGGTGCCAGAGCTCGGTTTTTAAAGCAGAGATAAATAATATTTTGAGCGGCATACTTTCATTGTCAACATAACAACCAAGAGATGGCGATATCTTCCATGCTACACACATTATAGGCGGTTCCCAAACAGAATGGTAAAGTTTATACTCCCCCTCCACCAACAAGCATCAATCCATGGCTTGCTCGAAACAATGAGTGCCTCCAACTAGCAACAGTCCCAGGGGGAGTTTTGTTCGCAATTATTTTGATTTAGTTTGCATAAAGCATGGGACTGGGCATCCCAGTGACCGGCCATTTTCTCGTGAGTGAGGAGTGGAGTCCACTCCTCTTGAGAATAACCCGCCTAACATGGAAGATAAGGACAGCCCTAGTTGATACATGAGCTATTCAAGCATACAAAACATAATTTCATTTGAAGGTTTAGAATTTGGCACATACAAATTTACTTGGAACGGCAGGTAGATACCGCATATAGGAAGGTATAGTGGACTCATATGGCATAACTTTGGGGTTTAAGGGATTGGATGCACAAGCAGTATTCCCGCTTAGTACAAGTGAAGGCTAGCAAAAGACTGGGAAGCGACCAACTAGAGAGCGACAACAGTCATGAACATGCATTAAAATTAATGAACATTGAGTACAAGCATGAGTAGGATATAATCCACCATGAACATAAATATCGTGAAGGCTATGTTGATTTTGTTTCAACTACATGCGTGAACATGTGCCAATTCGAGTCACTTAAATCATTCAAAGGAGGATACCACCCCACTATACCACATCACAACCATTTTAATAGCATGTTGGCACGCAAGGTAAACCATTATAACTCATAGCTAATCAAGCATGGCACAAGCAACTATAATCTCTAATTGTCGTTGCAAACATGTTTATTCATAATAGGCTGAATCAGGAACGATGAACTAATCATATTTACAAAAAAAAGAGAGGTCGAGTTCATACCATCTTTTCTCATCTCAGTCAGTCCATCATATATCATCATAATTGCCTTTCACTTGCACGACCGAACGATGTGAATAATAATAAGAGTGCATGTGCATTGGACTAAGCTAGAATCTGCGAGCATTCAATAAACAGGAGAAGACAAGGCAATATGGGCTCGTGGTTAAATCAACAATAATGCATATAAGAGCCACTTCAACAATTTATGATCTTTCTCCTATCGACCCCCAAAGAAAAGAAAAGAAAAAACTATTTACACGAGAAAGCTCCCAACAAGCAAAAGAAGAACGGGAAATCTTTTTGGGTTTTCTTTTAATTATTACTACAGCAAGAAAAGTAAACTAGCTAAAGCTACTACTATTTTTTTTGGTTTTTCTTAAGGTTTAACAAACACACAAGAAGAAATCAAGAAAAAGAAAATAAACTAGCATGGATATTACAGTGAAAAAGTATGAGCACCGACATCTAGCAATGAGTGTGTGAACATAAATGTAATGTCGGTGAGAAATACGTACTCCCCCAAGCTTAGGCTTTTGGCCTAAGTTGGTTTATTGCCACGGATGGCCTGGCGGATATCCATAGTTGTAGCCGGGGTCGTACTGAGATGAAGAAGCCCCTGATTGCCACTGGTTGGCAACCATCTCCGGATCCCACTGGTAGTTAGATTGCCTTGGAGGATCAAATTGTGGTTCTGGCTCTGGCTCTGTAGCTGTTGTAGGGTTCCGGTAGGCGTAGATGGACGCCAACAGAATTAGATACGGGCCTGCAGATAAATCAAACAAGGAAGGTGCAGGCAAGGTAATAGTCTTAGGGTGATGTTTATCAAAGAATAATTTGTATTTAAGCGCCCCTTCCCTATTCTTGACAATAAGATGATGCGCTACCATACTCTTATAATCTAAATAAGCAGTGGGCAGTAATTTCTCTTCTTTTTCATAGTGCCTAATAGGTATGTTATAATGTGCAACAAGGCGTGAAGCGTAAATACCTCCAAAGATGGGGCCCTTTGTACGGTTCAAACTTAACCGTTTAGCAATAATACCGCCCATACTAACAGTGTTATCACAGAATAAACCATGGAACAAAATGATAATATCAGGAACACTAAGGTTTCCATAGTTTCCGCGACCAATTAAGCAACGACTAGCAAATATGGCAAAGTAGCGTAAAACAGGAAAATGTATGCTAGTGATTCTTGCATCGGAAACCTTCCTGGTTTCCCCCACAGTAATAGTGTCAATAAACCCGTCCACATCTTTACGATGTGGTTCCTCTAAACTACCCTCAAAAGGTATTTTGCAAACCTTGCAAAATTCATCTGGTGGCATCTTCTTAACCACATCATATAAATAAAACTCTACTGAAGGAGGTGATTCCTTAGGATAATAGTAGAAGTTTTGCACAAAAGTATTGGTGAGTAACAGATATTGTTCGCGTTGGTCGCGGAGGAAGCCGGTGAGGCCTGCATTCTCAGCCAATTCATAAATATCATCATAAATCCCAGCTGCTCTTAAGAAATCTTTGGAAGGCCATTCACACGGCCGGACCTCCGCGGTGCGAGGCAAATTATATTTGGGCCTCTGTGCTTCTTCACTTTGCTTTTCCTTCGAGCTTCGGCTCGATGAGCCCCTCAAAAATCTCTTCATTATTTTCTGAAAAATTCTGAAATTTTTAGTAACTTCAAATAAAAGTGAACAAAGCTCAACAAAATTGATATCAACTACTCCTACAAGTGCCTAGAGCCTATATCAAGCATTAGAACTACTTGGAACCATATAAATTTGACATGCAAGCTCAAGAACATGGTCACCTAGGCAGCACAAATTTGCAATGAATAAAGCACTAGAACAAAAACTAATTGGACCAATGGAGGAGTCACATACCAAGGAACAATCTCCCCAAGCAGTTTTGTGAGAGGTGCTTTGAGCAAGGAGATCGAAAATCGCAGCAAAATGAGCTAGAACTCGTGCTTGAGCTGGATGGTGATTTTTTTGGGAGGAAGAAGAAGTGTGTGGGTGCAGGAATAAGTGGAGGGGGGCCATCGTGGGCCCACGAGGCAGGGGGGCGCGCCCTGTAGGGGTGGGCGCGCCCTGGACCCTCGTGGCCAGGTGCTTGCTCCCCCTGCTGTGTTCTCAGTGCCAGATATTCTCAAATATTCCAGAAAAAATCATATTCCATTTTCAGGGCATTTGGAGAACTTTTATTTTCGAGGTATTTTTATATTGCACGAATAAATCAGAAAACAGACAGAAAAATACTATTTTTACTTTATTTCAACTAAATAACAGAAAGTAGAAGGAGGGTACAGAAGGTTGTGCTTTCTAGTTTCATCCATCTCATGCTCATCAAAAGGAATCCACTAACAAGGTTGATCAAGTCTTGTTAACAAACTCATTCCGAATAACATGGAACCGGAGAAATTTCGAATAACACTATGTTACCTCAACGGGGATATGCACATCCCCAATAATAAGAATATCATATTTCTTCTTGACAGTAGGAAGAGGAAATTCAAAACCTCCAAAAATAATTGATGGAATTTTTCCAATAGAATTGATACTATGAACTTGAGGTTGTTTCCTCGGAAAGTGTACCGTATGCTCGTTACCATTAACATGAAAAGTGACATTGCCTTTGTTGCAATCTATAACAGCCCCTGCAGTATTTAAAAAGGGTCTTCCAAGAATAATAGACATACTATCGTCCTCGGGAATATCAAGAATAACGAAGTCCGTTAAAATAGTAACGTTTGCAACCACAACAGGCACATCCTCACAAATACCGACAGGTATAGCAGTTGATTTATCAGCCATTTGCAAATATATTTCAGTAGGTGTCAACTTATTCAAGTCAAGTCTACGATATAAAGAGAGAGGCATAACACTAACACCGGCTCCAAGATCACATAAAGCAGTTTTAACATAGTTTCTTTTAATGGAGCATGGTATAGTAGGTACTCCTGGATCTCCAAGTTTCTTTGGTATTCCACCCTTAAAAGTATAATTAGCAAGCATGGTGGAAATTTCAACTTCCGGCATCTTTCTTTTATTTGTAACAATTTCTTTCATGTACTTAGCATAAGGATTCATTTTGAGCATATCTGTTAATTGCATACGCAAAAAGATAGGTCTAATCATTTCAGCAAAGCGCTCAAAATCCTCATCATCCTTTTTCTTGGATGGTTTGGGAGGAAAAGGCATGGGTTTCTGAACCCTTGGCTCCCTTTCTTTACCATGTTTCCTAGCAACAAAGTCTCTCTTATCATAACGTTGATTCTTTGATTGTGGGTTATCAAGATCAACAGCAGGTTCAATTTCTACATCATTATCATTACTAGGTTGAGCATCAACATGAACATCATCATTAACATTATCACTAGGTTCATGTTCATTACCAGATTGTGTTTCAACATCAGAAATAGAAATATCATTTGGATTCTCAGGGGGTTCAACAATAGGTTCACTAGAAGCATGCAAAGTCCTATCTTTTTTCTTTTTTCTTCTTTTTAGAAGAACTAGGTGCATCTATATTATTTCTCTGAGAATCTTGCTCAAATCTCTTAGGGTGTCCTTCAGGATACAAAGGTTCCTGAGTCATTTTACCAGTTCTAGTAGCAACTCTAACATCATAGTCATTTTTCTTACTATTCAATTCATTGAGCAAATCATTTTGAGCTTTAAGTACTTGTTCTACTTGAGTGGTAACCATAGAAGCATGTTTACTAATGAGTTTAAGTTCACCTTTAACTCTAGACATATAGTCACCCAAGTGTTCAATGATATCGGAATTGTATTTCAATTGTCTACCAAAATAGGCATTAAAGTTTTCTTGTTTGACAATAAAATTATCAAACTCTTCTAAGCATTGTCTAGCAGACTTATAGTGAGGAATATCACCTTCATCAAATCTATAGAGAGAATTTACCTTTACTACCTGTGTCGGGTTATCAAGACCATGAGTTTCTTCAATAGGTGATGGATTAAGATCATATATTTCTTCAACAGGCGGTAAACTTAGACCATGTATTTCTTCAATAGGAGGTAAATTCTTAACATCTTCAGCTTTAATACCTTTTTCTTTCATAGATTTCTTTGCCTCTTGCATATCTTCAGGACTGAGAAATAGAACACCTCTTTTCTTCGAAGTTGGTTTAGGAATAGGCTCAGGAATTGGCTCAGGAGCTGGCTTAGGAAGTGTCCAATTATTTTCATTTGTCAACATATTATTCAATAGAATTTCAGCGTCATCCGGTGTTCTTTCCCTGAAAACAGAACCAGCACAACTATCCAGGCATCGGTTAGTCCATTATAAAAGATATCAAGTATTTCATTTTTCTTAAGAGGATGATCAGGCAAAGCATTAAGTAATTGGAGAAGCCTGCCCCAAGCTTGTGGGAGACTCTCTTCTTCAATTTGCACAAAATTATATATATATCCCTTAAAGCAGCTTGTTTCTTATGAGCAGGGAAATATTTAGCAGAGAAATAATAAATCATATCCTGGGGACTACGCACACAACCAGGATCAAGAGAATTAAACCATATCTTAGCATCACCCTTTAATGAGAACGGAAATATTTTAAGGATATAAAGGTAGCGAGATTTCTCATCATTAGTGAACAGGGTGGCTATATCATTTAATTTAGTAAGATGTGCCACAACGGTTTCAGATTCATAGCCATGAAAAGGATCAGATTCAACCAAAGTAATTATATCAGGATCAACAGAGAATTCATAATCCTTATCAGTAACACAGATAGGTGAAGTAGCAAAACCAGGGTCAGGTTTCATTCTAGCATTAAGAGATCGCTGCTTCCATTTAGCTAATAACTTCTTAAGATCACTTCTATCATTGCAAGCAAGAATGGCTCTAGCAGATTCTTCATCCAAAACATAACCCTCAGGCACAACAGGCAATTCATATTTATTAGGGGGAGAGTCTTCCTCATCACTATCTTCAATATTATCAGTTTCGACAATTTCATTCTCTCTAGCCCTAGCAAGTTGTTCATCAAGAAATTCACCAAGTGGCACAGTAGTATCAAGCATAGAAGTAGTTTCATCATAAGTATCATGCATAGCAGAAGTGGCATCATCAATAACATGCGACATATCAGAACGAATAACAGAAGCAGGTTTAGGTGTCGCAAGCTTACTCAAAACAGAAGGTGAATCAAGTGCAGAGCTAGATGGCAGTTCCTTACCTCCCCTCGTAGTTGAGGGATAAATTTTTGTTTTCTCGTCTTTCAAGTTCTTCATAGTGACTAGCAGATATAAATCCCAAGTAACTCAAAGAATAGAGCTATGCTCCCCGGCAACGGCGCCAGAAAATAGTCTTGATAACCCACAAGTATAGGGGATCACAACAGTTTTCAAGGGTAGCGTATTCAACCCAAATTTATTGATTCGACACAAGGGGAGCCAAAGAATATTCTCAAGTATTAGCAGTTGAGTTGTCAATTCAACCACACCTGGATAACTTAGTATCTGCAGCAAAGTATTTAGTAGCAAAGTAATATGGGAGTAACGGTAACGATAGCAAAAGTAATATTTTTGGGTTTTGTAGTGATTGTAACAGTAGCAACGGAAAAATAAATAAGCGAAGAACAATATGTGAAAAGCTCGTAGGCATTGGATCGGTGATGGAGAATTATGCCGGATGCGGTTCATCATGTAACAGTCATCACATAGGGTGACACGGAACTAGCTCCAATTCATCAATGTAATGTAGGCATGTATTCCGAATATAGCCATACGTGCTTATGGAAAAGAACTTGCATGACATCTTTTGTCCTACCCTCCCGTGGCAGCGGGGTCCTAATGGAAACTAAGGGATATTAAGGCCTCCTTTTAATAGAGTACCGGAACAAAGCATTAACACATAGTGAATACATGAACTCCTCAAACTAAGGTCATCACCGGGAGTGGTCCCGATTATTGTCACTTCGGGGTTGCCGGATCATAACACATAGTAGGTGACTATAGACTTGCAAGGTAGGATCAAGAACTCACATATATTCATGAAAACATAATAGGTTCAGATCTGAAATCATGGCACTCGGGCCCTAGTGACAAGCATTAAGCATAGCAAAGTCATAGCAACATCAATCTCAGAACATAGTGGATACTAGGGATCAAACCCTAACAAAACTAACTCGATTACATGATAGATCTCATCCAACCCATCACCGTCCAGCAAGCCTACGATGGAATTACTCACGCACGGCGGTGAGCATCATGAAATTGGTGATGGAGGATGGTTGATGATGACGACGGCGACGAATCCCCCTCTCTGGAGCCCCGAACGGACTCCATATCAGCCCCCCCGAGAGGTTTTAGGGCTTGGCGGTGGCTCCGTATCGTAAAACGCGATGAATCCTTCTCTCCGATTTTTTTCTCCCCGAACACGAATATATGGAGTTGGAGTTGAGGTCGGTGGAGCGTCAGGGGGCCCATGAGGCAGGGGGCGCGCCCAAGGGGGCAGGCGCGCCCCCACCCTTGTGGACAGGTGGTGGACCCCCTGATGTGGATTCTTCTTCCAGTATTTTTAATATTTTCCAAAAATATGTTTCGTGGAGTTTCAGGTCATCCCGAGAAGTTTTAGGGCTTGGCGGCGGCTCCGTATCGTAAAACGCGATGAATCCTTCTCTCCGATTTTTTTCTCCCCGAACACGAATATATGGAGTTGGAGTTGAGGTCGGTGGAGCGTCAGGGGGCCCATGAGGCAGGGGGCGCGCCCCCACCCTCGTGGACAGGTGGTGGACCCCCTGACGTGGATTCTTCTTCCAGTATTTTTTATATTTTCCAAAAATATGTTCCGTGGAGTTTCAGGTCATTCCGAGAACTTTCGTTTCTGCACATAAATAACACCATGGCAATTCTGCTGAAAACATCGTCAGTCCGGGTTAGTTCCATTCAAATCATGCAAGTTAGAGTCCAAAACAAGGGCCAAAGTGTTTGGAAAAGTAGATACGACGGAGACGTATCAATAGTCAACCTTGCAGAGGTCCGTTCTCCCAGAATACCCACCCTTTATTCTTTTGTCAGTACGATGGAATTCCCGACGGAAGAATGCCGATTTCATCACGATGACCTGAAGCAGAGAAATGAAGACATCAACGTAATGGATCGACCTCTTCGAGAAGAGCAACAAAGACCGAGAAGATCCGTTAGAATTTCACAACCACATATTTCCCACTTACACCACCTCTTAAATCTCGGGACGAGATTTCTTGTAGTGGAGGAGAATTGTGACGCCCGTATAATTAAGCTACAGTAAACTCTATTAATGATGCCACGTCACCATGGTTACTATTCCTAATCTCGCGTTAGTTCGAAACCGATCCAAGATTCAAATTCGAAGTTTGGCAAATAACAAAAGTTTCCAAAATATTAAACTAAAATGTTCGGAGCGTGCCAAGAATTGGCTAGATGTTTATGGTGAAGGAACCGTGCTTTTATAAAAGGCCTAAAATTTTAAAGTGAAATAAGACAGAAAAGAAAATAAATAAAGAAAAGAAAACACAAAACCAAAAAACAAAAGAACAAAAAAAGAAATAAAACAGAACCCCCCTGGGCCGAATGGCCCAGCTAGCAGGCCAGCCCGCTAGCCCATCAGGCCCACCCCCACTCCCCTTATCCCCTGGACCCTGAAACCCTAACCACTCCCCCGTCGCCCCACTCCCCCACTTCCCCCCCTCCCGGTCCAGATCGGATCGGGATCGAGCTCGCCGCGCCAACCGCCGCCCCGCGCCAGGACGTCGCCGCCCGGAGCCCGCACCACCTCGCCGGCCTGCCTCCTGCTCCTCGCCGGCCTGCACCTCGTCACCGCGTCGCCGTCGTCTCCGTCTCCTCCTCGCCCCCCGTTGCCACGTTCCCTACAACCCGCAGTGAGGACCACGACCGCCCCTCTCCCTCACCCCGCGGTCACCGCGCTCCGCCCGACTGCGCCCTCCACCCCGTGCCTCCCCGTCCACGCGCTGCTCGCGCCCGCGTCGACCGCAGGCGCTCACCGCGGCCGCGTCCATGTCCGATGTGCGCCGCCCCGACGCCCCTCTGCTCCTGCCCCGCGCGCGCCGTCGCCGCTTGTCGCGTGCCGCGTCGCCGCTCCCGCGCGCACCTCTGCAGCCGCCGCCCCTCTTCGCACCCGCACGCGCGCCGGCCGCCCCGGCCGCGCCCGGCGGCCTTGCCTACACACCTGCGCCCGCCGCGTGCGCCCGTGCCATTCCGTTGTCCCTCGCGCCACCGCGCCTCCCCCGCCGCCTACCGCTGCTCGCCTGCCGGTGTTCTCTGCCGCCGTCGCCCCCAACCGCTCTGCCTCCGCCCCTGGCGTCGGCGCCCCGCAAGCCCCGCCCCGCGGCTATCCTGGGCGAGCGTCCCTGTGGGCTAGCGCCCGTCGCTCGTCGCCCGGCTGGCGCCCGACGCCCTCCTGCCCGCTAGGCCCCCTGGGGCCTATGACAAACGGGGCCCAGCCCCAGAACGTTTAAAAAAAATGAAAAATAAAAATAAAAATGAATTAATAAAATTTATAATTAATTAATTAATCCTAATTAATTATTCTAATTAACTTGTTAGTTTAATTAAACAATAATTAGTTAGCTAAACCCTAATTAACCTAAACAAAGAATGACAGGTGGGTCCCACTGGACCCACACGTTAGTTTGACTAGTCAACACCTCTGTTGACTGCCGACGTCATGCTGACGTCAGCAAACACTATTCTGGATAATGTTGAATTAAATAAATTCTAAAAATGATTTAAAACTTTAGAAAATCATATAAAATAAACCGTAGCTCAGATGAAAATACTTTCTACATGAAAGTTGCTCAGAACGACGAGACGAATCCGGATACGCAGCCTGTTCGTCCGCCACACACCCCTAGCATATCGAACACACAACTTTCCCCCTCCGGTTCATCTGTCCGAAAACGCGAAACACCGGGGATACTTTCCCGGATGTTTTCCCCCTTCGCCAGTAGCACCCACTACTACGTTAGGTCAGCTCTAGCACCGCGTAATGCCATGTTACACTTTGTGATGCTTTGATTGCTCTGTTATTTATTGTGTTCCCCCTCCGTTACTTCTTTCCGGTAGACCCCGAGACTGCCGGGGACCCCTAGTTCGACTACGGTGTTGACGACCCCTCCTTGCTAGAGCAACCAGGCAAGCCCCCCCCTCGATCACCAGATATCGCCTATTCTTCTCTATACTGCTTGCATTAGAGTAGTGTAGCATGTTACTGCTTTCCCTTAATCCTATTATGCTGCATAGCCTGTCTTTGCCACTACTGTTGTTACCTTTACCTGCAATCCTACATGCTTAGTATAGGATGCTAGTATTCCATTTGTGGCCCTACATCCTTGTCCGTCTGCTATGCTATACTATCAGGCCGTGATCACTAGGGAGGTGATCACGGGTATATACTATATACTTTATACATGATACATGTGGTGACTAAAGTTGGGTCGGCTCGAAGAGTACCCGCGAGTGATTCACGGATTGGGGACTGAAAGGACCTTTGTCCCAACGGCCCTCTGTGTGGATCTTTGTGGCGGAGCGACAGGGCAGGTTGAGACCACTAGGAGAGAGGTGGGCCTGGCCCTGGTCGGCGTCCGCCGTTACTTCATAATAACACGCTTAACGAGATCTTGGTATTTGATCTGAGTTGGGTCGTTGACCTTATACGCACTAACCGCCACGTGGGACAAGATATGGGCAACCGACGTCGTGGTATCAGCCGAAGCCTTCGTGACGTCAGCGACTGAGCGGCGCGCGCCGGATTGGACTGGAACGCCTACTCTTGTATAAGGGAGGCTAGGTCTGCTTCCGGCCACGTTCGCAACGTGCAGGTGTGCAATGGGCGATGGGCCCAGACCCCTGCGCTCATAGGATTTAGACCGGCGTGCTGACCTCTCTGTTGTGCCTAGATAGGGCTGCGACGTGTTGATCTTCCGAGGCCGGGCATGACCCAGGAAAGTGTGTCCGGCCAAAGGGGATCGAGCGTGTCGGGTAATGTGGTGCACCCCTGCAGGGAAGTTTATCTATTCGAATAGCCGTGATCTTTGGTAACAGGACGACTTGGAGTTGTACCTTGACCTTATGACAACTAGAATCGGATACTTAATAAAACACACCCTTCCAAGTGCCAGATACAACCCGGTGGTCGCTCTCTAATAGGGCGACGAGGAGAGGATCGCCGGGTAGGAGTATGCTATACGATGCTACTTGGTGAACTTTCCATATACTCTCTTCTACATGCTGCAAGATGGAGGCTGCCAGAAGCGTAGTCTTCGATAGGATTAGCTATCCCCCTCTTATTCTGGCATTCTGCAGTTCAGTCCACCGATATTGCCCCTTTACACATATACCCATGCATATGTAGTGTAGATCCTTGCTTGCGAGTACTTTGGATGAGTGCTCACGGTTGCTTTCTCCCCCTTTCCCCCCTTTCCTTTCTTCCTGGTTGTCGCAACCAGATGCTGGAGCCCAGGAGCCAGATGCCACCGTTGACGACGACTCCTACTACACCGGAGGTGCCTACTACTACGTTCAGGCCGCTGACGACGACCAGGAGTAGTTTAGGAGGATCCCAGGCAGGAGGCATGCGCCTCTTTCAATCTGTATCGCAGTTTGTGCTAGCCATCTTATGGCAACTTGTTTATTTATGTCTGTACTCAGATATTGTTGCTTCCACTGACTCGTCTATGATCGAGCACTTGTATTCGAACCCTCGAGGCCCCTGGCTTGTATTATGATGCTTGTATGACTTATTTATGTTTTTAGAGTTGTGTTGTGATATCTTCCCGTGAGTCCCTGATCTTGATCGTACACGTTTGCGTGCATGATTAGTGTATGATCGAATCGAGGGCGTCACAGGCGGCGGAGAAGGGGCCGAACATGGCGGCGGGGAAGAGGCTGGACATGGCGGTGGAGAAGAGGTTGGACATGGCGGCGGAGAAAATGTGGACTCCACGCTGCAGACTTCGTCGCTACTAAGTTCAATCGTGCGGGACCCTCATGTTCAAGAACTGCTTCGCAAGGAGACGAGTACTGATAGAGCTGCTTCTAGAGAGGAGGCCAAGCTAGAGCAACTGGTGGTAGACTCGAACACTCCATTGTATGATGGCTGCGATCCCGAGGTGACCCGCTTGAGTTTCACGCTCGAACTTCTGAAGACGAAGGCTAAAAACAAATGGACCGACACCAGCCGCGAAAAGCTTCTCAAGTACCTAAAGGATGTTCTTCCCGCGGGGAATCTATGTCCTACTAGTGTGGATGAGGCCAAGAAGATCGTGTGCCCTCTTGATTTGCCGCATGTTAGATACCATGCATGTATCAACGATTGCATAATTTATCGAAAGGAGCACGCGTGAAAGTGCGTTAAGTCGACTAGAGGGGGGGTGAATAGGCAATTTTTATGAATTCTTCACTGAGGAATTTCAGGGTGAGGAAATTCCTAAGCGAAGAACTACTTGCAGCGGAATAAGTACTCAGATGCAGACATGACATAACATAAGCACAATCATCATGATGAAATGAAAACAAACACAGAGTACAGAAAGCATAAGAACATGATAAAACAGGATGAAGACAAACAGACTGAAGAAATTGAACTGAGGATATTGAGAAAGTCTTCAGTCAAAGTCTTCAAACAGATATGAACAAGCACACAACACAGTAATGAGGAAATGAAAGAGTTGAGGAAATGGAACCAGTAGGCTTGGTGAAGACAATGATTTGGTAGACTAGTTCCAACTGCTGTGACAGTTGTACGTCTGGTTGGAGCGGCTAGGTATTTAAACCCGAGGGCAGACAATCCTCACCGTATTCTCCTTGAGCTAAGGTCACACAAACCTCGCCCAATCACTCGTGGTAAGTCTTCAGGTGACTTCCAAACCTTCACAAACTCGGCCACTCAGCGATCCACAATTTCCTCTTGGATGCTCTAGATCATGACGCCTAACCGTCTGGAAGATGCACACTGGCGAATTCCTAACTCCTCAGTCAGAACAAATTCCTCAGGGACCAGAAGAACTTCATCTCTGTTACTGAAGAAATTGACTAAACTGTATGATTTTTCCAATGGCTTCACTCGAAAGGATTGGTAGGTGTAGGATTTTGAGTTGAGAATCACTTGGAAATTTTTCCTTAGTATTTCCTCGACCCCCTTTAACAGTACGGTGTTTCCTATGACTCAAGAAAGAGAAAATGAAACTACGAAAACAAAAGTCTTCATGCTTCATGTTCCTCGCATGAATAGCGAGTCTTCATGGTCAGACCAATTTCTTCACTTTCAAAGTCTTCAGAAAGTCTTCAGGAATTCAAAGTCTTCAGTCGAAGACATTCATTTTTAGGGGTCGACTTTCTCTGTAAATATCAAACTCCTCATAGACTTACAGACCTGTGTACACTCACAAACACATCAGTCCCTTAACCTATAAGTCTTCAATACACCAAAATCACTAAGGGGCACTAGATGCACTTACAATCTCCCCCTTGTTGGTGATTGATGACAATATAGGTTAAGTTTTCAACGGGAATAAACATATGAAGTGTAAATACTGATATTGAGGAATTTGATTGCAATATATAGAAGAACTCCCCCTGAAGTTGTGCATAGTGAGGAATTTGCTTTTGAAGCAATGCACACTTGAAGAGTAGAATCATGGAGATCTCCCCCTATATCTTGTAATTCATACATGTATTTAATATATAATATGAAGAATTTGAAATGCATGATGAAATATGGTGACTGATGTAATTCAGCATGCGTGCATTAACATATATGAGGAATAAGCATGCAGAAGAACACATCAAAACTATCAGATCACCATCGGGTTTAAGTTTACAACTCGATCCAGCAAAGTCTTCAAAAGAACGAGAGTTATAACTTAGCAAAAAAAGCCCATATATAGACCCGTTTGAAGACTAACTCAAATTTCTCCCCCTTTGTCATCGAATGACCAAAAGGGTTAAAAAATGAGGACTAACACCCCTGAAGAATATCATGATGATGAAGGAGCGCCTGCGTTGTTGGGGTCGGTTGTCATTGTAGGGCCTGCCGTAGTGTCATCCAAATCTTCATGCTCATCCGTGTCGCGTGATGAAGAATATGAGCTGGCCACCAAGGAGGGAACTTTGACTTTCTTGTATTTCTTCGCTGGTGGCTGAGACCAGTCAAAGTCCTGCTTGAGACCCATTTGCTTCAGATCTTCTTCACCATACAGATGTGACAGAATAGCCCAGGTGCAACCGAAGACTTCATGGAGGTAGTAATGGTTTTTCTTCACTGCATTGTGTGTAGCAGTCATGTTGTGAAGAATAGAACCAAACTGACGCTTAACCCATTTGTGGTTGCGATCGACCTTCTGGTGAAGACTGAGGAGAAGCTCACGATCAGTCATCACCCTTGGAGTTGTGCCTTGAGGATTTTGCTTTGAAGCATTGGCGGCAGAGTCATGAGTGGCAGAGTCATCATTGGTGGAGTAAGATGCAGCTTTGCGGAATTGACATCCAATGGACGAATGCCTTCATCAATAACAGCAGTGGCTTTGCCCTTTTCACCAGCTGAGGAAAATGTCCGTTTGAGGACTTCAATGGGGGGCAAGTAGCTGAGATGATTTTGAAAATCAGCCTTGTAGTTAAGTGAAGACCTTGTTCAGAGGAATCTCATAATCCAAGGAGCATAAGGCTTCAACTCAAATGGAGAGAGTGCAACATTTGCTAGATTCCTCATGAAGAAATAATGGTAGTTGACAGGGATGCCATGCATGAGATTGAATAGCAGATTCTTCATGATGCCAATGACTTCTTCATCATTCGAGTCGTGGCCTTTTATTGGACTGAATGTCTTCGACAGAATGCAATAGACAGTTCTAGGCACATACAACAATTCCTTCACGAGGAATTTGGTCCTTGGGGCTTGACCGGGCTTCAGCGGCTTCATCAACACTTGCATGTAGTGAGCGGTAAGTTCAGGTTCATGATACATGCAACGAGCTCCTTCAAGGGGAGGACTGACAGGCAGGGCATGAAGTAATTCAGAGGCTGGTGCTTTGTAATGAGTATTCTCTGTCATCCAGTCCAATACCCAAGAGTTCACATCTTCAGCATTTCCTGTGATGTGCAGCATTGCATAGAACTGAAGAATTAGCTCTTTATTCCAATCAACAATATCAGTGCAAAAGTTGAGCAGCCCAGCGTCATGAAGAACACCGAGGACTGGCATGAAGCAAGGCAGTGATTCCATGTCCACGTGAGGAATATGCTGATGGTCGAAGACTTTGTCTTTGTTGAAAAGCAGTGAAGAATAGAAGTTGGCTTGGCTGGCAGTCCAGAAACGCTTCCTTCTAAGACGAGCAGAGTCATATGGGTTATACTCGATGAAGAACACATGCTCGCCGAAGAAGTCATCAGCCTTGAATTTTTGCTTCTTCGAGAAGGGAGCCTTTGGCTTGGGCTGAGGAGTGTCAGTCAATTGCATCACAACCTCAGGAATCGCAATTTCAGGATCCACAGGCTGAGGAATTTCAGTTTCTTCAGTGGTAGCCTGGGTCTTCAGTTCTTCATTAACATTAACATCAGCACTAGTGGCTGGGATCTCGTCATGAATAGACGGAGTGGGGTGAGGTTCTTCAGAGCCCATTTGAACTTCAGTTCACACTGGGGACTGAGGAATTTGTTGCAGAGGAGTGAACAAAGGAGAATTGGGGTGCTGGCTTTCCCAAAAGTCATCGTTCATCACAGGCGTTGTGCACCCAATGTCCACATCCTCATCTTCTTCACTCATTTCTTCAACGCAGGCCTCTTCAGCAGTGAACTGAGGCATCGGCGATGAGACAACCGGGGTTGAAGGGATTGCATCCGCTTCAATTTCTTCATCCAACTGCTCTGAAGAAGCAGCAGAAGGAATATCTTCATCGGATCCATTTGGGATCACATATTCTTCATCAAAAGGAACGAGTTCCTTTGATGGCATGCTTGAGACTGGAACATCATCAATCGGATTCTCAAAAGAGCTGGTCAATTTCTTCATCTTCTTCGGAGCTGAAGATTCTGATGAAGTTGATGCTTTCCTTTTCTTCACAACTGCACGCTCCGCAGCCTTAGTCTTCTTCACATATGACGCAGAGGGAAGAATTGTAATTGGTGTAGGTGCAGGAGGTGCAGTGGAAATTGGTTCAGTTTCTTTAGGCACAACTGATGCAGTTGCCCTGGCATTGTCAGTTTCTTGAGGCACAGCGGTTGAAGCTTCAGCTGGCCTGACTATTTCTTCAGGCGCAACACTAGTGGTTGCCCTGGCAGAGTCATCAGTGGCTGGAATGCAATCATCAGCCCTGGTACTAGCAGTTTCATCAGCAGCCTGATTTTCATCAGCGGTGCCGGCATGCTCTTCTGTAGGCTGAGCAGATGCCTCAGCCTGAGGAATTTCTTGTTTCGTTGGGGCTGCAACATTGGTAGTGAACTTCTCAGTTATCTTCACAAATCTGACCTTGGCTCCAAGCCAGTCAGCATAGTAGCGATCAAATTCATCACTCGGTTTCTTGATCTCTGATTACAGAGCTACAAGTTCTTCAGGTGAAAGCTTCAATACGTTTTGCTTCAGAAAGCGCTCTTTCTTGTACTGCACTTTCTTCACCTTCCTCCCCTGTTCATATTTCCATTTCTCTTCATCAATCAAGGTAGTCAACACATGAGTTTGACCAGGAGTGAGGTTCATCTCAGGCAGAGGTGTGTTGGGGTCCTTGTGCCATAAGTCGATGAAGTCAAGGATCAACTTTGGATCCAGCATCAATGGCACATTACTTCCTTTGGCTCTAGCAGCCTTGTGCTGCCTGTCTCTGATGATTTCGGCAAGTTCTTCATCATCAGCTTCATCGTCATTAGACGGTACTTGGAAGGCGACCTGCTTCTTGTGAGGACTTGGTCGAGAACCTCGTCCAGCAGTGGCCTTAGACTTCAGCAGTGTGGGGCCTGTTGAGGAATTTGGAGGAGCTGAAGAACTAGCAGAGGCTCCTAAGGCAATAGAGATGCCTGTTGTCCTTTGGCACGAGGCGAGATGCGCAGGTGCTGAGGATTTGGACGGAGGAGCTGAGGACTTTGAAGGAGCTGGTGCGGCTTGAGGAATTTGCCGTGAGGGCTTTGCTGAGGAGCTGGGCCGTGAGGGCATTGCAGATGAGCTTGGTTGTGAGTACTTTGATGCAGAAGCCATGGGCTTATGTGCGGGCTTCTTTGGCATGGCCTTCTTGGGCTTGCTTGCAGAGGCCTCAACAACACCAGCAACATAATCTTCATTGAATTTCTTTACTGCTTCTTTTGCCACTTTGGCCAGCTTAGCTTGACGCTTAGCCCATTCCTTTGGAAATTTTTCACCTCTTCTGATGCTAGAGGGACCAGCAACTTGGCCATGTGCCAATGGAGGTTTTGGGCATGGAGGGTGTACAGCGAATTTCTTCATGTACTTGGGTGTAACATATCGATATTCCCTCCATTCTCTGGCCCATCTCCTCTCAATCTTCTGAATGCGCACTTTGCGCTCATTCTTTGTTTCCTCAGGGGGTGTGCAGCACCCTGCATAGATGTCATCAGGGATCTCAAACGCAGTGTTGACTTCAGGTTTCTTTCCTCCCTTCCGAGGATTCTTGCCGTCACCCATTTTCTTTAGCTGAGGATTTTGAACTATTGAGTTCTCAGATGAGGTGTGCAACTTTTCTTCGAGGAACGCTGCAAATGAGTTAAGTTGATGAGAACCTAGAGATTCAGCAGCGGACATGAGTACCTGTGAACCGAATATAGTTGCGAAGAATTTGGAGAGGTCATATGCGTTCTCAGAAGTTTTTGCAAAAAGAACAAGTTTGAGGAATTTGACCAGATGAGTCTTGAGGAATTTCACTAAGCGTTCTTTGACTTAGGTTCCAGAGTTGTACAGATTAAAAATCCACACAATTGAGGAATCTTGAAGAAAAAATGTTGCTTAGGGAAACATATCAAGAACAGATGTTATGTGAGGTGTTTAGTGTGTGAAGATTTGACGAATAAACACCTTTTGAAGATTTTGTAGAAACATAAGAATCAATAGGGGCAATAAAAGTAACTTTTCTTTACCCTGGATGAAGAACACGATGAACTGGGAGGTGTAGATTTAGAAGTTCGTTAGTTCAGATCTTCCACGCCCTAAGTCGGCAGAGGAAGACAGCTATGGCGGCGGCGGAGTGAAGAATTTCGCAGCCGGCGCGAGTACGACGGCGACGAGGTCGAGGCAGTGAAGCTCTTCCTCACCGACGACGATGGAAGTAGCGGCGGCGCTAGGGTTTGAGAGCTCGAGCAAGGGAGTGAGGTCGAGCGGAGTAAAAGCAAAGTGAGGAAGGGAGGGGGGTATTTATAACCGAAGTGAAAAACTGCTCGCCCGAGGAAATTGGATGAACGTGCCCCTGACCTTTCTCATTCTCGTGACATGTGTCACCCACGTACTGAGAGGTGGCGATCGTGCAAGATCGTGGGTGAATAGGATAATATATCGTGGAATGTGGAACGGTTTGAGCGGCAAAACCGAAAATTCAGATAAGATAAGTTTTAAAGTTTGTTCGCAAATTCTTCAGCTGACAAGGACACAGTGAAGATTTTGAACGAGTTTCAAGTAGAACGCACATGAAGAATTTGTTAACAGAGTGGGTTGAGTTTAGCATAGAGGGGAAGGGTCCGATCACATTCACTTAGCAGAAAAAGGCAGCTTGAAGAAATAGCAATAAGTGAATGCTGTAGAGGACATACCTCATATATATCTATTGCCAATGAAACACAACAACGGAAAGAGTGAAGACAATGCAAAGTTGAAGAAATTGAACAACTGAGGAATTTCAAAAATGAAGAAAAATTCAAATTGAAGATTTTCAACTTTTGGTGGTGGCGTGACCCACCGTATAAGAATGATGATTTCAGACACCGCGTAAAATTGTCGTAGGGTTCTGAGAATCAAATTCTTCATTAATTTCTTCAACTTAGAGTGTTAGTCTTCATTGATTGAAGAAAAACGTTTCTTCGCGTGTTGCACATCTAAGTCATCAATTTTGCATAAGTGTTAGGATGTGTGTCCTTTTCAAAGGACATTCAAAGATTCTAGGATATTTAGCTCACACCTCAACTTGCTAAATCTCTTCTCATCCAAGGGCTTTGTGAAGATATTGGCTAGCTGTTCTTCAGTCTTCACATGCTCAATAGAGATGTCGCCCTTCAACACATGATCATGAAGAAAATGATGACAAATCTGAATGTGCTTTGTCTTCGAGTGCTGAACTGGGTTATGAGCAATCTTGATGGCACTCTCATTGTCACAGTAGAGAGGCACATACTTCATGTTGACGCCGTAGTCCTTGAGGGTTTGCTTCATCCATAGCAATTGAGCACATCAAGAACCAGCAGCAATATACTCAGCTTCAACAGTAGATAGTGATACGCAGTTCTGCTTCTTCGAGGACCAACAGACCAAGGATCGTCCGAGGAAATGGCATGTGCCAGATGTTGACTTGCGGTCCACACGATCACCAGCATAGTCAGAGTCTGAATATCCAATGAGATCAAAAGCCGAGCCCTTGGGATACCATAATCCAAGTGTTGGTGTGTGAGCTAGATATCGAAGAATATGCTTCACAGCCTTATGGTGTGATTCCTTCGGTGTAGCTTGAAATCGGGCACACATGCAAACACTAAGCATAATATCTGGCCTAGATGCACATAAATACAATAAAGAACCAATCATGGAGCGGTATACCTTTTGATCGAAGTCAATACCATTTTCATCAGTGCATAGATGGCCATTTGTGGGCATAGGGATTTTGACGCCTTTGCAATCTTGCATGCCGAATTTCCTCAGTACATCCTTGAGGTATTTCTCCTGAGATATGAATATGCCATTGCGCTGTTGACGAATTTGAAGACCTAAGAAGAATTTCAATTCTCCCATCATAGACATTTGATATTCTTCACTCATCATATAGGCAAATTCATCACTGTAACGTTGGTCAGTACAGCCAAAATGATATCATCAACATATATTTGGCACACAAACAATTCACCATCATAAGATTTAGTGAAAAGAGTTGGGTCAAGTGAACCGGGTTTGAAGCCTTTCTTCATGAGGAATTCCTTCAAAGTATCATACCACGCCCGAGGGGCCTGCTTGAGGCCATAGAGGGCCTTATTGAGTCTGAAGACTTTGTCAGGATGCTTTGGATCTTCAAAACCTGGGGGTTGAGCAACATATACTTCTTCCTCAAGCTTACCATTGAGGAATGCACTTTTCACATCCATTTGATATAAGATGATATCATGATGGTTAGCATAAGCAAGTAATATGCGAATAGCCTCAAGTCTAGCAACAGGTGCAAAAGTTTCATCGAAATCAATTCCTTCAACCTGTGTGTAGCCTTGAGCTACAAGCCGTGCCTTATTCCTCACCACAAGGCCATTTTCATCTTGCTTGTTGCGGTAGATCCACTTTGTGCCAATGATATTGTGCTTGCGAGGATCTGGACGTTTGACCAGTTCCCAGACGTTGTTGAGCTCGAATTGATGTAATTCCTCTTGCATAGCTTGAATCCACTCAGGCTCCAGAAATGCTTCATCTACCTTAGTGGGCTCTGTGATAGAGACGAAAGCAAAGTGCCCACAAAAGTTAGATAAATGTGAAGCTCTTGAGCGTGTGAGAGGACCTGGAATGTTGATGTCGCTGATGATTTTCTCAATCTGCACTTCATTTGCAACGCGAGGATGAGCTGGTTGTCGTTGAGGAATTGATCAGCATTTTCTTCAGCACCATTTTCCTCAGGTGCATCAGCATGACGTTCTTCACGTTCTGGAATGACTTCTTCAGCAGATTCTTCGGTAGGAATGACATCCTCAGTAGCCTTGAACTTGATGGATTCCTCAGGTGATTTTCATCTAGCACAGGAGGTAGGTGTTCTCTTTGCGAGCCATTAGTTTCATCGAACCGCACATCTACAGTTTCAACAACCTTGTGGTGAACGTTGTTGAAGACTCTGTAGGTGTGCGAGTCCTTTCCGTAACCAAGCATAAAACCTTCATGTGCTTTCGGTGCAAATTTAGAATTGTGATGAGGATCTCTAATCCAACATTTAGCACCGAAGACTTTGAAATAACTCACATTGGGTTTCTTGTCAGTGAGGAGTTCATATGCAGTCTTCTTGAAGAATTTGTGAAGATATACCCTGTTGATGATGTGGCACGCAGTATCAATTGCCTCAATCCAGAAATGACGAGGCGTCTTGTATTCATCAAGCATAGTGCGAGCCATCTCAACAAGAGTCCTGTTCTTGCGCTCCACGACGCCATTCTGCTGAGGAGTATAAGGAGCAGATAACTCATGAGTAATACCAAGTTCATCAAGATAGTCATCAAGACCAGTATTCTTGAACTCAGTTCCATTGTCACTTCTGATGTGCTTGATCTTCACACCAAAGTTGGTTGAAGCCCTCGAGGAAAATCGTTTGAAGACTTCCTGCACTTCACGTTTGTAAGTGACAATATGCACCCATGTGTAACGAGAGTAATCATCAACAATAACAAAGCCATATAGAGATGCTTCATTAGTGAATGCAGAGTAATGGTTAGGACCAAAGAGATCCATGTGAAGCAATTCAAATGGTCGAGTGGTAGTCATGATAGTCTTCGCTGGATGCTTGGCCTTGGTCATCTTTCCAGCTTCACAGGCTCCGCACAAGTGATCCTTGAGGAATTTGACATTCTCAATGCCAATGACATGCTTCTTCTTCGCGAGCGTGTGCAAGTTCCTCATGCCAGCATGACCTAGTCGTCGATGCCATAGCCAGCCTTCTGAAGCTTTTGCAAGTAGACATATAGCTGGTTGTGGTCCTGTAGAGAAATCAACAATATACAGATCTCCTCTCCTAAAGCCTTCGAAGACTTTGGAATTGTCAGCTTCCATGATCACAACACAACGATACTTGCCAAAGATAACAACCATATCAAGATCACAAAGCATTGAGACTGACATGAGGTTGTATCCTAAGGACTCGACAAGCATGACTTTGTCCATGTGTCGATCCTTTGTGATCGCAACCTTACCGAGACCCAATACCTTGCTTTTGCCTTTGTCAGCGAAGATGATATGCTTCAGATGCGATGGAGATAAAGGAACATCCATCAATAGGTTCTTGTCACCAGTCATGTGATTCATACATCCACTATCGAGGACCCACTCAGTGGCTTTTGGTAGATCATCCTGCAGATGAATTAGTGCAACTTACGAACTCATATACTTCATCAGTGAAGAATATGACATCAATTCATTAGATCAATTTCATCAAGCAATAGAACAGATAAAGCAGTATGAGGACGTGAGAAATGAGAATTCATTTCTCCATGATTAGCCTGCGTCCTTTCAGGCATATTCAGGTCTCCAGCAAATTCTTCAGACGTTTAAGTTCGTCTGGAGACCTGACCCTGCATAAGAGATTACTTCCTTTTCTTCACCACCCACATCTGAAGGGGTGGCAAAGAGTTCATCATTCTGCGAGCTCCATAAGAGAACGGTGGCATTGAAGCCAGTCCACTTCGTTTCACATAAGAGGAGTTAGGGTAAGCATATGAATAAGCAGAGAAATTCTTTGAGGACTTATGAACATAATGGTTAGAAGAATAATGCTCATATTCATAGCCCTTAAATCTTCCCTGCAAACAGAAGTGTTAGCACGATGATGTTCATATGAGGACCTTGATCCTTTTGAGGAATTTGATCCACGTGAGGAGTTTGGTCTGTATGAGGACTTGGATCCATATGAAGAATTTGATCTGGGGTTCCTATTCTTCACAGGTGGTGTCATGATGACATTCACCTGAAGACTTTCAAGGCACCTTTTGGGAACCCAGATTTTCTTCATAGGCGAACCGTTCTTGCAGTTAGTGCCAACATATCTAGCAAATACTTCATCATTCTGATTTTTGAATAGTTTATAGTTTGAGTCAAATGACTCACAAGAAGAATGAGGAGATTCACATGTAAAGCCAGATAAAGTAGATGGATCTACTGGAGGTCCCTTTGCAGCAACCCATGAGGTTTTGGGATACTGCTCAGACTTTTAGTAAGTCCCATCAGCGTTGAGTTTCCTCTCAAAGGCAATACCCTCTTTCCTAGGGTTCCTGTTGAGGATATGCTTTTTAAGCACATCACAAAGAGCCTGATGCCCTTTGAGGCTTTTGTACATGCCTGTCATATACAATTCCTTCAGCCCTGCATCATCAGTGATACTAGCAATGTCCTCAGATGAGGAATTAGTGATAGCAGAGGCAGGTGAAGAATTTGTAACATTAGAGGCATTTGAACATTCAGGTGAAGAATTAGCAGATTCATGTTCAATGCACTTCAAACATGGAGGAATGAATTCTTCCTGAGCAGCGCTGATTTGTTGAGAAAGTAATGAATCACGCTCCTTGTGAAGATCTTCATAACTCACCCTTAGCTTTTCAAGATCTTGCTTTCTTTGAAGAAATTCATAAGAAAGCTTCTCATGATCGGATAAGAGAGCGTTATGATGACTTTGAAGGTTGTCAAACTTAGACTGAAGTCTCTGAAGACTTTCAGCCAAAGCTTTTGACTGATCCATTTCTTCACCCAACATATCATCGCTCTTATCTAGCATGTATTGAACTTTTTCCAAAGCTCTTTGTTGTTTAGTGGCAAGGGAAGCAAGTTTGACATAACTGGGTCCAAATTCATCATCACTGGATTCGGATAGGTAGCATTCAGTTGCCTTAGCACTTTTGCCATAAGGCATGGTGTAGAAGATGATGATTCTGGTTCGAATGTCATCGCTTTGAGTGATTGCTTGAAATCCTCAAACCAAGGATCATGACGGGTTCGATGACCTTCATAGACCTCAGAGAATCGGTCCCAGATGAGCTTCGCATGACTAAGCTGCATGATATTTCTGAACTAATTTTGAGACAGACAGGAGCAAATGACGTCCTTCGCCATGAGGTTGAGAAGAGTGTACTTGCGAATGTCATCAGCTTCCACCATCTTGCACATATCGGTAAGACCAATCTCAATGACGGTCCACAGCTCGCTGTTCATTGCCATGAGGCGCTTCTTCATCATGGCTTTCCACTTGGGATAATCATGACAGTCAAAGATGGGGCATGACACGGTCTTCATTCCTGCGGTCGACATAACTAAAACTCCAGGCAGTTAAACCAAAATCACACAGAACAAAGGAGTACCTTGCTCTGATACCAATTGAAAGTGCGTTAAGTCGACTAGAGGGGGGGGGGGGTGAATAGGCGATTTTTATGAATTCTTCACTGAGGAATTTCAGGGTGAGGAAATTCCTAAGCGAAGAACTACTTGCAGCGGAATAAGTACTCAGATGCAGACATAACATAACTTAAGCACAGTCATCATGATGAAATGAAAACAAACACAGAGTACAGAAAGCATGAGCACAGGATAAAACAGGATGAAGACAAACAGACTAAAGAAATTGAACTGAGGATATTGAGAAAGTCTTCAGTCAAAGTCTTCAAACAGATATGAACAAGCACACAACACAGTAATGAGGAAATGAAAGAGTTGAGGAAATGGAACCAGTAGGCTTGGTGAAGACAATGATTTGGTAGACCAGTTCCAACTGCTGTGACAGTTGTACGTCTGGTTGGAGCGGCTAGGTATTTAAACCCGAGGGCACACAATCCTCACCGTATTCTCCTTGAGCTAAGGTCACACAGACCTCGCCCAATCACTCGTGGTAAGTCTTCAGGTGACTTCCAAACCTTCACAAACTCGGTCACTCGGCGATCCACAATTTCCTCTTGGATGCTCTAGATCATGACGCCTAACCGTCTGGAAGATGCACAGTCTTCAAAGGTAACAAGCGTCGGATCCACGCAGGATCAATCTCTTCAGTGATGCTCAATCACTTTGGGTTTGTAGGTGTTTGGGTTTGGGTTTTCCTCACTTGATGATTTTCGCTCAAAGTCCTCGGAGGATGGGATGCTCTCAAATGACAAGTGTCAGTTTCTCTCGGAGCAGCCAACCAGCTAGTGGTTGTAGGGGGCGGCTATTTATAGCCTAGGGAGCAGCCCGACATGATAAGACATAAATGCCCTTCAATGATATGACCGTTAGGTGGGTAGATATTTTGGGACAGCTGGCGCGTAGCACAGCAACGGTCGGAAATTTGACAATCAAATTCCTTAGGGCTATCATGTTCCTCACTTGTAGGCAATCCGCACTGGCGAATTCCTAACTCCTCAGTCAGAACAAATTCCTCAGAGACCAGAAGAACTTCGTCTCTGTTACTGAAGAAATTGACTGAACTGTATGAGATTTCCAATGGCTTCACTCGAAAGGAATGGTAGGTGTAGGATTTTGAGTTGAGCATCACCTGGAAATTTTTCCTTAGTATTTCCTCGACCCCCTTTAACAGTACGGTGTTTCCTATGACTCAAGAAAGAGAAAATGAAACTACGAAAACAAAAGTCTTCATGCTTCATGTTCCTCGCATGAATACCGAGTCTTCATGGTCACACCAATTTCTTCACTTTCAAAGTCTTTAGAAAGTCTTCAGAAATTCAAAGTCTTCAGTCAAAGACATTCATTTTTAGGGGTCGACTTTCTCTGTAAATATCAAACTCCTCATAGACTTATAGACCTATGTACACTCACAAACGCATCAGTCCCTTATCCTATAAGTCTTCAATACATCAAAATCACTAAGGGGCACTAGATGCACTTACAACGCAGAAAAAACTAGATGTTCGATGTGCAATGCTTCTCGATACAAGAAGGCCGGAAAGAAATCTCCCAAGAAAGTTGTATGGTACTTATCGATCACTCGCCGTCTGCAACATTATTTTGTAGATCCCAAGGAAGCAAAGCTCATGCGTTGGCACGTGGAGAGTGAGGGAGTTCTGGATTAGGGGGTCCCCGGGCGTCCGGGCTATGTGACATGGGCCGGACTGATGTGCTGTGAAGTTACAAGATAGAAGGCCTTCCCCCGTGTCCAGATGGGACTCCCCTTTGCGTGGATGGCAAGCTTGGCATTCGGATATGAAGTTTCCTTTCTCTGTAAACCGACTCTGTACAACCCTAGGCCCCTCCGGTGTCTATATAAACCGGAGGGTTTAGTCCGTAGATGTCGGTGAGAATGACACCTATGGGATCACTGGAATCCCTTCTACGGTCAGCGGGCGCGGGGTTGTGAGAAGAGCAGGTCCAAGAGCTAGAAAAAGGATCGTCTACCCAGGTTCGGGCCGCGAGGATGCGTAAAACCCTAGTCCTGCTTTGGTGGATGTATTGAGTGTTCTTGAGCTTCCGAACTAGCTACGGTGGCCGCGTAGTTCCAAAAATCCGAATCCCTCTCCTGGTCGCCTCGGGCCTCCTTTTATAGGCAAAAGGGGTTGCCACAGTGGCACACAGGAGGTGGAAAGGCCCACAGTGCGCGAGCTTATCGCACGGCTTTACGGGACAAAGTGCATTAAATGCGCTACTTAGGTGTCCATTAGCTTTATTGGGACGGGAACGAGGCCCGCCCGGTCCGTCGCCGCTCCTCCTTGCTTCGACACGTGCCCAGGCCAGCGATGCATGCAGTGCCATGTAGGTAGGCAGGCTGCTGAGGTGGCGCGGTGGCAGGGTCTTCACGAAGATCTGAATGCCACCACGCAGGTGCTTGCTGAGTTAGTCTGGAAGCCGCGTGTTGCCACACAGGTGCCTGCCCGGCTAGTTGAGCTGGTAGCTGCATGCGAATGGCGGTGGAGCTTTGGCTGGTGCAGGTCCGGAAGTGGCCCAACTGGCGCCCTCGGCAAGGGCCTTGCTGGGGGCCCGACAAGGGTCTTGCCGTGGCATTGTAGTCATCCCCGGCAAGGCGTTTGCCGTGGGTCTTGTGGATCTCCTCTGCTAGGATCCTGCCGAGGGTCGTCGTCTTCTGGTCCTCATCTGCTCTTGTGAGTTTATGATCTTGACGAAGATCTGCATGCCACCATGGAGGTGCCTCCCGAGCCCTAGTTCCAATACAGTTGGCTGGGTTGGAACCCATGGGCTCAAGGGTGGCTTGCTCTGCTGGCGTTGGGCGTGCCGCCCCTACAAGGCTCTTGCCGGGGCTACTGAGGCTGCCCCAGCAAGGGTCTTGCCGAGGGAGCCTGCTTCGCCCTTCTGTCCTTTGTGTTCTCGGTCTTGGCGTTGCCTTAGTCGTCTTGTGCTTTAGCTTCTCCCCGGTTTCCATCCTCTGCCCTGCCTAGCGTGGCTGTGGGCGTGGCTCTGACTGTTCGTGCACAAGTAAAGGGCTACAAAGGAGTGCCCCTATTTTAGTACACCGACAGGAGCCCCGGGCCTGGGCCACACATAAGCGTGGCAGGTTGTTGGGCCAGGCCCAGAACGGTGCGCGGGCAGTCGGGGCGGGATTTTATCGCAGTAATTTTTCGCCCGCTGCGCTTCCCCATGACCCGCGTTGAATGCGCGACGTGGGGGGTTGTGCGTGACGTGGGGGTCATGCATGGGGCGGTCTCTGCACGCATGCGTCACGTCGTAGTTAATGGGAAAGGAGGTGGCCCGCGCCTTCCCCGTAAAAAGGGATAACCGCGGGCGCGCTGCTCACTTTACCCCCCTTCCTGCGTCTTCTCCAATCTCAGAGCCACCGCCTCCCCCTTCATCTTCTTTCTCGAGCTTTTCCCCTTTGCTCACTGCCGCTGCGCCTTCGCTGTCCTTCGCCCCTCGCTTCTCGCAGCCGCCATGGCTCCCAAATCCACCAAGGGCAAGGGAGTGGCCAAAGATGCCGGGCCGCCGGAGCCACCGGAGAGTGAGCAGGCGGTGCGACGGACGCAACTCGCCTACTTCCCCTCGATGGTCGACGTGTTTGAACTCCGGGACTGCTTCAAGCCCCTGTGGGGGTGCAAGACGGGGGGGGGGGGAGACGACGGGGCATTCAGCCACGCATGTCATCCCCGCCAATTGCACCGAGGCCACCCCGAATCGGTATCCATTCTTCATCGATTACTGCTCTTGCGGCCTCTGCCCCCCTTCTCTGATTTCTTCAACAACGTCATGCACACCTATGGCTTCCACCTTCTGGATTTTACTCCAAATACCGTGGCGTGCATGGCTCTCTTTGCGCACCTCTGCGAGGGTTTCGCCGGGGTGCATCCCAACACGGCGCTCCTCCGCCACTACTTCTTTCCTCAGATCCAACCGGGGGGCGCCATTTCCAGTTGCATCGCCTGGATCCCACGGTCCAAGGGGGCATACCCGGAGGGCGCTTAGAAGGAGAGGTGGGAAGAATGGCGGGGCCGGTGGTGCTGGATCGAGGAGGATGATCCACAAGATTTCTGCCGGGTTTGCCAGGCGCCGCCGGTTCGGCGGAGCAACTGGAGTGATGTTGATGCCGATCATGCAAAGCTCACGGTTGCCACCACCAGGATTCTTCGCCTCACCGAGTCCGGGCGCACCCTTGAGATGATCGGGGCGGATTTCATCCACCGCCGAATTGATCCGCTGCACAGAAGGGGAGGCTGGCCTGGATTTTCATGAACGCCGCCGACATCATGAGGCTTCGCCCCGGCCTCGACCACAACTTCACGGTGATGGGGCATGCCCACTTCTGCCAGCAACTCTTTCATCTCGATGTGAACCGCGATGGCGAGGTCGAGCGGTCCGGCAAGGCCGCGAGGGCCGGCAAGGTCGCCAAGGGGCCCTTGTTTAAGTTGCCGGTGGGAGTGGTCCCACTGAGCAACAACTCTCGCCGGACCGACATCATCGCCATGATGCCGGACTTCAACGCGCATGGTCTTGACCCGAGCTGGGTCGAGCCGGAGGAAATTCAAGTGCAGGAGTTCTTCAACAGCTTGCATAAGGGGTACGTCACCGCCGAGCCGCGGCTCGTCCAAGACACCACCCAGGCGGAGCTGGACTACATCGCCGCCAGGGAGGTGGAGGTGGAGCTCGCCAAGGAGGCCGGCAGCACCGGCGGTGTGGAGGACAAGGCCGCGGAGGAAGCAGAGGAGAAGGAGCTCGCCCAGTGGGTGGAGGCCGCTGGGGAGGCCAGCAGCGCCGGCACCGGGGCTCCTCTCGTCGAAGATGTGGTCGACGAGTCGTCGTCGGAGGAGGCCGAGGCTGTCGACCCTCCGGCCACGGGGAGAGGGCGAGTCCTGCGGCAGGCCACCTCTGGCGAGCCGGTCCGGCCTGGCAGGGCCGTACAACTGCGGCAAGCCCAGGAGGGGCCCGGGCGCCAAACAAGGGCCGCGGCGGCGAAGAAGTCGGTGAAGGCTGCGGTGGCGAAGAAGAGAGCGACCGCCTCTTTTTCGTCCAAACGCCCTTGGACTCCATCAGCTTCCCCTCCTCTGGCAGATAACAACGCATAGGTCACTTTTGACTTCGGGTCCCTCAACCCAAGGAGGAAGAGGAAAGCAGCAGAGGAGGAGGTGGAGGACGAGTAAGTATTGTTCCTTTCTGTCATCTCCACCCCCCTCAGACCGTGCCACTTATCTCGACTTGTTTTCATCTTTGTAGGGACGCGGAGACGCTGGCCCAGAGGGTGAAGAGGGCCAAGGCTTCGGCGGGCGGCCAGCCCCCGGCAGGCGCTGCTGGCGCACCGCTGGTGGTGTTGAGCAGTCCAGACAGCAGCCCCCGGCACAGCCCCCAGTGTAAGTCCATCACTCGCCCCTCGTCAACGTGTGTTGGGGGCACGATCCCTTGGTGCTAACCTTGCCGCGATTGCAGGAGGGGGATAGCAGCAGGAGGAGCCACAGAGGGCTACCCCCAACACGCCGCCCCCATCGACCACGCCGCCCCGAGGGCCGTCCCCGGCAAGGGCGCCAAGCACCGAGCCCATGCACACGGAGGAGGAGGAGGCAAACTCGGGCGCTGGTGGCTTCGCCTCGGCGCCAAGTGTTGGCGGGGGGGGGGACCTCTGCTCCCCAGCCCGGCACGGGTAAGTTGCTCGCCTTTCGTCCCTGTTCTCTTTTTTTGTTTTTTCCTTTTCTTTTTGAATCTTGATCTTGGCCTCGCCTCACCCCCTTCTCGGTATCTAGATTCCCCCTCGGTGGACCCAGAGGATATCGACACCGTCATCGAGGATGTCGCCAAGGATGCCGTGGCGGAGGCCGAGAAGATTGCTGCCGAGGAGACCGCCAAGGGCGCTACGGATGACACCACCAAGGGACCTGCCCGGGAGCCCGGCAAGGCTACTGCCGATGAGGCCGGCAAGGGACCTGCCAGGGAGGCCGGCAAGGCTGCTGCCGAGGAGGAGGTGGTTGACGACCAACCTTCCTCCTCAGCTGCCTCTGGCTCCGGCAGGTATCTGAGGGTGGGCGATGACCTTTTCGTCCACCTTCCAAGGGCGTCAAGCTCCAGGGCGCCTGTCGAGGGAGAGGTGTTCGACGAGGAGGTGCTTTCCGTCGCCGGGCTCGAGGTTGTTGACGAGCCGAGCACCGGCGGCGATAGTTCTCAGGAGGAGCGGCTTCTCCAGGCCATGGGCGCCAACTTCCGGAAGCTCCATGCGCTCCACCGCGCCCGCCTGGACAAGGCCAAGTCCAGGACGGCAACGGTGGACAAGGCGGAGGCGGACCTCAAGGTGCGCGTCACCGAGACGCAGACTTGGTTCCGCCAGGCTTGTGAGGAGCTGAAGGCCGCCCAGGGCGAGCTGGCCAAGCGTGATGTGGAGCTCACCGTAAAGCAGGCCGACATTGAGATGGCCCAGGAGACGGCGAAGAACTTGGCCGCCGCGGCCGAGGCTGCTCGAACCCAGCACCAGGCCGCGCTAGACTCCCAGGAGGAGGACCTTGCCGCGCATGAGGAGAAGCTTGCCGCAACGCTCCACGACAAGGATGAGGAGGTGGAGAAGCTCGTCGTGCAGCGGACCCAAGAGCTGGAGCTGAGGCACGGAGAGGTGCTCGATGCCCAGGCTCTGGTTCACGCCGGCAGGGTGAAGGAGCTGGAGGTGGAGCGGGACGAGCTGAAGGACCGGGCCCTGAAGCTGTCCAAGGAGAAATACACGCTCAACAGCGCCCTGACGGAGGCGCAGGGCACGGCCGTCAGCAGGGCCGGGGAGATCTTCGAGGCCAACAACTCCATCAAAGACCTGAAGCTGAAGCTGGAGTGCCTTGAGGAGATGCTCTCAGAGGCTAGGGCTCAGGAGGAGACCCTGGCCAAGGATCTGGAGGCCGAGAAGCTGCAGCGGAAGAACGAAGCCGCCAACCACAAGGATTTCGTGGATGGCGAGAATCGCTGGATCGGCCGCCTCGAGGACGTCGCTGGCAGGATCACCATGCAGCTGGCCACCATGGGTATGCCAAACGTGATGTACGTCCAGGATCCCAGCACAACCTCCAACGCCAGGCTGACCGTCTTCTTTGAGGGTGTCCTCGGGGCCCTGGAGCAGCTTCACTCCAACCGGGCGGCCTCCCTGGCCGATGAGCCCCGGAGGCTTTGCCGGGGTGCCATGACCAAGGTCCTCGCCAAGGTGGCGCACTAGAATCCTGACCTCGCCTTCGAAGCCGCGCTGGAGAGCTTGCCGGAGGATGTGGACATCGCGGCGCTCAAGGAGTGTATCAAGCCCATCATCAGACGCATCGACGGAATCCAGAGGGTGGAGGGCCAGCGCCGGGACTAGGGACCCCGTTTCTCATTGCCGCTACAGGTTCATGACCAAGACAATTTCTATCTTTAGTTAGAACCGCGGCAACAATTTAAGTAATATAACTCTGCAGTGCTTTTGATACAATGCATGTTATTTTCCTGTTCGATCTTCCTTTGCACATCCACCCTACGTTAACCGGGTAGGCTCGTCGGCGCGTAAACCCAGGGCGGCATCTTGAGGATGGATCCCCAATGGCCTGCCGGGTGTGCTTGCAGCCGAGCGAACCACCTTCCGCCCCCAACGCGGCCACTCGAACTGTCGAGCTTGACTCGAGTCAGAATCAAGAGCGTTGTCGGTTGCGGAAGGCTACCCTGCCACTCTCGACGCGGCCGCTTGAGCGGTTGAGCGGACTCGAAACAGAACAAGGGAGTTGCCAATCGCGGGAGGGCCCCTTTGCGTGCAGGTTTTCCATACAAAGAACAAGATTTCCGAGGGGAATAACCTTATATAAAAAGGAAATATTTAAGGCCCGACATGACTTAGCTTTCCTGTCGCCGCACTGGCGCCCCTCGCGCTTGTAGGCAGCGCCGTTCTCTTGGCCGTCTTCTTCTTTGGAAGCCGTGGCCACAAAGAACTGCTAGGCTAACTGCTAGACCAGATTCTCACAACTGTGCCCCCTACCTGGCGCGCCAAAGTTGTCGGTGAGAACGACACCTATGGGATCACTGGAATCCCTTCTACGGTCGGCGGGCGCGGGGTTGTGAGAAGAGCAGGTCCAAGAGCCAGCACAAGGATCGTTTACCCAGGTTCGGGCCGCGAGGATGCGTAAAACCCTAGTCCTGCTTTGGTGGATGTATTGAGTGTTCTTGAGCTTCCGAACTAGCTACGGTGGCTGCATAGTTCCAAAAAGCCGAATCCCTCTCCTGGTCGCCTCGGGCCTCCTTTTATAGGCAAAAGGGGTTGCCACAGTGGCACAGAGGAGGTGGAAAGGCCCAAAGTGCATGAGTTTATCGCACGGCATTACCGGACAAAGTGCATTAAATGCGCTACTTAGGTGTCCACTAGCTTTATCGGGGACCGGAACGAGGCCCGTCCCGTCCGTCGCCGCTCCTCCTTGCTTCGGCACGTGCCCAGGCCAGCGATGCATGCAGTGCCATGTAGGCAGGCAGACTGCTGAGGTGGCACGGTGGCAGGGTCTTCACAAAGATCTGCATGCCACCACACAGGTGCTTGCTGAGTTGGTCTGGAAGCCGCGTGTTGCCACACAGGTGCCTGCCCAGCTGATTGGGCTGGTAGCTGCATGCGAATGGCGGTGGAGCTTTGGCTGGTGCGGGTCCGGAAGTGGCCCAGCTGGCGCCCTCGGCAATGGCCTTTCCAGGGCCCCGACAAGGGTCTTGCCATGGTGTTGCAGTCGTCCTCGGCAAGGCGCTTGCCGGGGGTGTTGTGGATCTCCTCGGCTAGGATCCCGCCGAGGGTCGTCGTCTTCTGGTCCTCATCTGGTCTTGTGAGTTTATGATCTTGACAAAGATCTGCATGCCACCACGGAGGTCCCTCCCGAGCCCTAGTTCCAATACAGTTGGCTGGGTTGGAACCCGTGGGCTCAATGGTGGCTCGCTCTGCTGGCGTTGGGCGTGCTGCCCCGGCAAGGCTCTTGCTGGGGGAGCCTGCTTCGCCCTTCTGTCCTCTGTGTTCTTGGTCTTGGCGTTGCCTTGGCCGTCTTGTGCTTTAGCTTCTCCCCGGTTTCCCTCCTCTGCCCTGCCCAGCGTGGCCGTGGGCGCGGCTCTGACTGTCCGTGCACAAGTAAAGGGGTACAAAGGAGTGCCCCTATTTTAGTACACCGACAGGAGCCCCTGGGCCTAGGCCACCGTAAGTGCGACACGTTGTTGGGCCAGGCCCAGAACAGTGCGCGGGCAGTCGAGGCGGGATTTTATCGCAGTAATTTTTCGCCGCTGCGCTTCCCCACGACGCGCGTTGAACGCGCGACGTGGGGGGGGGGTTGTGCGTGACGTGTGGGGCGGTCTCTGCATGCATGCGTCACGTCGTAGTTAATGGGAAAGGAGGTGGCCCACGCCTTTCCCGTAAAAAGGGATAACCGCTGGCGCGCTGCTCACTTTACCCCCCTTCCTGCGTCTTCTCCAATCTCAGAGCCGCCGCCTCCCCCTTCGTCCTCTTTCTCGAGCTTTTCGCCTTTGCTCGCTGCCGCTGCGCCTGCGCTGTCCTTCGCCCCTCGCTTCTCGCAGCCGCCATGGCTCCCAAATCTACCAAGGGCAAGGGAGTGGCCAAAGATGCCGGGGCGACGGAGCCGCCGGAGAGTGAGCAGGCGGCGCAACGGATGCAGCTCACCTACTTCCCCTTGACGGTCGACGTGTTTGATCTCCTGGACAGCTTCAAGCCCCTGTGGGGGTGCAAGACGGGGGGGGGGGGGGGGGGGGGAGACGACGGGGCATCCAGCCACGCGTGTCATCCCCGCCAATTGCGCTGAGGCCGCCCCGAATTGGTATCCATTCTTCATCGATTACTTCTCTGGCGGCCTCTGCCCCCCCTTCTCTGATTTCTTCATTGACGTCATGCACACCTACGGCTTCCACCTTCTGGATTTTACTCCAAATGCCGTGGCGTGCATGGCTCTCTTTGCACACCTCTGCGAGGGTTTCGCCGGGGTGCATCCCAACACGGCGCTCTTCCGCCACTACTTCTTCCCTCGGATCCAACCGGGGGGCGCCATTTCCGGTTGCGTCGCCTGGATCCCACGGTCCAAGGGGGCATACCCAGAGGGCGCTCAGAAGGAGAGGTGGGAAGAATGGCGGGGCCGGTGGTGCTGGATCGAGGAGGATGATCTACAAGATTTCTGCTGGGTTCGCCAGGCGCCGCCGGTTCGGCGGAGCAACTGGAGCGATGTTGATGCCGACGATGCGAAGCTCACGGTCGCCACCACCAGGATTCTTCACCTCACCGAGGCCGGGCTCACCCTTGAGATGATCGGGGCGGATTTCATCTGCCGCCGAATCACTCCACTGCACAACAAGGGGAGGCGGGCCTGGCTTTTCCCGAATGCCACCGACATCATGAGGCTTCGCCCCGGCCTCGACCACAACTTCATGGTGATGGGGCATGCCACTTCTGCCAGCGACTCTTTCAGCTCGACGTGAACCACGATGGCGAGGTCGAGCGGTCCGGCAAGGCCGCGAGGGCTGCCGCGAAGGCCGCCGCGAAGGCCGGCAAGGTCGCCAAGGGGCCCTTGTTTAAGTTGCCGGTGGGAGTGGTCCTGCTGAGCAACAACTCTCGCCGGACCGACATCATCGCCATGATGCCGGACTTCAACGCGCATGGTCTTGACCTGAGCTGGGTTGAGCCGGAGGAAATTCAAGCGTTGGAGTTCTTCGACACCTTGCATGAGGGGTACGTCACCACCGAGCCGCGGCTCGTCCAGGACACCACCCAGGCGGAGCTGGACTACATCGCCGCCAGGGCGGTGGAGGCGGAGCTCGCCAAGGAGGCCGGCAGCGCCGGCGGCATGGAGGACAAGGCCGCGGCGGAAGCAGAGGAGAAGGAGCTTGCCCACTGGGAGGAGGCCAATGGGGAGGCCAGCAGCGCTGGCACCGGGGCTCCTCTCGTCGAAGATGTGGTCGACGAGTCGCCGTCGGAGGAGGCCGAGGCTGTCGACCCTCCGGCCACGGGGAGAGGGCGAGTCCTACAGCGGGCCACCTCTGGCGAGCTGGTCCGGCCCAGTAGGGCCATACAAATGCGGCAAGCCCAGGAGGGGCCCGGGCGCCAAATAAGGGCCGCGGCGGCGAAGAAGTCGGTGAAGGCTGCGGTGGCAAAGAAGAGAGCGACCGCCTCTTCTTCGTCCAAACGCCCTCGGACTCCATCAGCTTCCCCTCCTCTGGCAGATGATGACGCAGAGGTCACCTTTGACTTCGCGTCCCTCAGCCCAAGGAGGAAGAGGAAAGTAGCAGAGGAGGAGGTGGAGGACGAGTAAGTATTGTTCCTTTCTGTCATCTCCACCCCCTCAGACCGTGCCACTTATTTTGACTTGTTTTCATCTTTGCAGGGACGCGGAGACGCTGGCCTAGAGGGTGAAGAGGGCCAAGGCTTCGGCAGACGGCCAGCCCCCGGCAGGCGCTGCTGGCGCACCGCTGGTGGTGTTGAGCAGTCTAGACAGCAGCCCCCGGCACAGCCCCCAGTGTAAGTCCATCACTCGCCCCTCGTCAACGTGTGTTGGGGGCACGATCCCTTGGTGCTAACCTTGCCGCGATTGCAGGAGGGGGACAGCAGCAGGAGGAGCCACAGAGGGCTACGCCCAACACGCCGCCCCCATCGACCACGCCGCCCCGAGGGTTGTCCCCGGCAAGGGCGCCAAGCACCGAGCCCATGCACACGGAGGAGGAGGAGGCGAACTCGGGCGCTGGTGGCTTCGCCTCGGCGCCAAGTGTTGGCGGGGGGGGGGGGACCTCTGCTCCCCAGCTCGGCATGGGTAAGTTGCTCGCCTTCCGTCCCTGTTCTTTTTTTTGTTTTTTCCTGTTTTTTCTGAATCTTGATCTTGGCCTCGCCTCATCCCCTTCTCGGTATCTAGATTCCCGCTCGGTGGACCCAGAGGATATTGACGCCGTCATCGAGGATGTCGCCAAGGATGCCCCGGCGGAGGCCGAGAAGATTGCTGCCGAGGAGACCGCCAAGGGCGCTGCGGAGGACGCCACCAAGGGACCTGCCGGGGAGCCCGGCAAGGCTACTGCTGATGAGGCCAGCAAGGGACCTTCCGGGGAGGCCGGCAAGGCCGCTGCTGAGGAGGAGGTGGTTGACAACCAGCCTTCCTCCTCTGCTGCCTCTGGCTCCGGCAGGTATCTGAGGGTGGGCGACAACCTTTTCGTCCACCTTCCAGGGGCGTAAAGCTCCAGGGCGCCCGTCGAGGGAGAGGTGTTCGACGAGGAGGTGCTTGCCGCCACCGGGCTCGTGGTTGTTGACGAGCCGAGCACCGGAGGCGACGGTTCTTAGGAGGAGCGGCTTATCCAGGCCATGGGCGTTAACTTCCGGAAGCTCTAGGCGCTCCACCGTGCCCGCCTGGACAAGGCCAAGTCCAGGATGGCAACGGTGGACAAGGCGGAGGCGGACCTCAAGGTGCGCGTCACCGAGACGAAGACTTGGTTCCGCCAGGCTTGTGAGGAGCTGAAGGCCGCCCAGGGCGAGCTGGCCAAGCGTGATGTGGAGCTCACCATGAAGCTGGCCGACATTGAGAAGGCCCAGGAGACGGCGAAGAACTTGGCCGCCGCGGCCGAGGCCGCTCGAACCCAGCACCAGGCCGCGCTAGACTCCCAGGAGGAGGACCTTGCCGCGCGTGAGGAGAAGCTTTCCGCAATGCTCCGCGGCAAGGACGAGGAGGTGGAGAAGCTCGTCGTGCAGCGGACCCAAGAGCTGGAGCAGAGGCACAGAGAGGTGCTCGATGCCCAGGCTCTGGTTCACGCCGGCAGGGTGAAGGAGCTGGAGGTGGAGCGGGACGAGCTGAAGGACCAGGCCCTGAAGCTGTCTAAGGAGAAAGACACGCTCAACAGCGCCCTGACGGAGGCGCAGGGCGCGGCGGTCAGCAGGGCCGGGGAGCTCTCTGAGGCCAACAACTCCATCAAAGACTTGAAGCTGAAGCTGGAGGGCCTTGAGGAGATGCTCTCAGAGTCCATGGCTTGGGAGGAGACCCTGGCCAAGGATCTAGAGGACGAGAAGCTGCAGCGGAAGAACGAAGCTGCCTACCACAAGGATTTCGTGGATGGCGAGAATCGCTGGATCGGACGCCTCGAGGACATCGCTGGCAGGATCACCACGCAGCTGGCCACCATGGGTATGCCAAACGTGAGGTACATCCAGGATCGCAGCACAACCTCCAATGCCAGGCTGACCGTCTTCTTCGAGGGCATCCTCGGGGCCCTGGAGCAGCTTCACTCCAACCAGGCGGCCTCCCTGGCCGATGAGTCTCGGAGGCTTTGCCGGGGTGCCATGACCAAGGTCCTCGCCAAGGTGGCGCACTGGAATCCC
The DNA here is from genome assembly GCF_018294505.1 of Triticum aestivum. NCBI lineage: Eukaryota > Viridiplantae > Streptophyta > Magnoliopsida > Poales > Poaceae > Triticum > Triticum aestivum. The sequence goes on along the minus strand of NC_057811.1, from coordinate 184,500,080 downwards.
GACCTCGACTTCGAAGCCGCGCTGGAGAGCTTGCCGGAGGATGCGGACATCACGGCGCTCAAGGAGCGTATCGAGCCCATCATCAGACGCATCGACGGAATCCATAGGGTGGAGGGCCAGCGCCGGGACTAGGCACCCCGTTTCTCATTGCCGCTGCAGGTTCACGACCAAGACAATTTCTATCTTTAGTTAGAACCGCAGCAACAATTTATGTAATATAACTCTGCAGTGCTTTTGATACAATGCATGTTATTTTCCTGTTCGATCTTCCTTTGCACGTCCACCCTACGTTAACTGGGTAGGCTCGTCGGCGCGTAAACCCAGGGCGGCGTCTTGAGGATGGATCCCCAATGGCCTGCCGGGTGTGCTTGCAGCCGAGCGAACCACCTTGCCGCCCCCAACGCGGCCGCTCGAACTGTCGAGCTTGACTCGAGTCAGAATCGAGAGCGTTGCCGGTTGTGGAAGGCTACCCTGCCACTCTCGACGCGGCCGCTTGAGCTGTTGAGCAGACTCGAAACAGAACAAGGGCATTGCCAATCGCCCGAGGGCCCCTTTGCGTGAAGGTTTTCCATACAAAGAACAAGATCTCTGAGGGGAATAACCTTATATAAAAAGGAAATATTTAAGGCCCGACATGACTTAGCTTTCCTGTCGCCGCACTGGCGCCCCTCGCGCTTGCAGGCAACGCCGTTCTCTTGGTCGTCTTCTTCTTTGGAAGCCGTGGCCACGAAGAACTGCTAGGCTAACTGCTAGACCAGATTCTCACAACTGCGCCCCCTACCTGGCGCGCCAAAGATGTCGGTGAGAACGACACCTATGGGATCACTGCAATCCCATAGAACGGTCGGCGGGCGCGGGGTTGTGAGAAGAGCAGGTCCAAGAGCCAGCACAAGGATCGTTTACCCAGGTTCGGGCCGCGAGGATGCGTAAAACCCTAGTCCTGCTTTGGTGGATGTATTGAGTGTTCTTGAGCTTCCGAACTAGCTAAGGTGGCTGCGTAGTTCCAAAAAGCCGAATCCCTCTCCTGGTCGCCTCGGGCCTCCTTTTATAGGCAAAAGGGGTTGCCACAGTGGCACACAGGAGGTGGAAAGGCACACAGTGCGCGAGCTTATCACACGGCATTACGGGACAAAGTGCATTAAATGTGCACTTAGGTGTCCATTAGCTTTATCGGGGACGGGAACGAGGCCCGTCCCGTCCGTCGCCGCTCCTCCTTGCTTCGACACGTGCCCAGGCCAGCGATGCATGCAGTGCCATGTAGGCAGGCAGGCTGCTGAGGTGGCGCGGTGGCAAGGTCTTCACGAAGATCTGCATGCCACCACGCAGGTGCTTGCTGAGTTGGTCTGGAAGCCGCGTGTTGCCACGCAGGTGCCTGCCCAACTGGTTGGGCTGACAGCTGCATGCGAATGGCGGTGGAGCTTTGGCTGGTGCGGGTCCGAAAGTGGCCCAGCTGGCGCCCTCGGCAAGGGCCTTGCCGGGGGCCCGACAAGGGTCTTGCCGTGGCGTTGCAGTTGTTCCCGGCAAGGCGCTTGCCGGGGGTCTTGTGGATCTCCTCGGCTAGGATCCCGCCGAGGGTCATCGTCTTCTAGTCCTCATCTGGTCTTGTGAGTTTATGATCTTGACGAAGATCTGCATGCCACCACGGAGGTGCCTCCCGAGCCCTAGTTCCAATACAGTTGGCTGGGTTGGAACCCGTGGGCTCAAGGGTGGCTCGCTCTGCTGGCATTGGGCGTGCCGCCCCAGCAAGGCTCTTGCCGGGGCTGCTGAGGTTGCCCCGGCAAGAATCTTGCCGGGGGAGCCTGCTTCGCCCTTCTGTCCTTTGTGATCTTGGTCTTGGCGTTGCCTTGGCCATCTTGTGCTTTAGCTTCTATCCGGTTTCGCTCCTCTGCCCTGCCTAGCGTGGCCATGGGCGCGGCTCTGACTGTCCGTGCACAAGTAAAGGGGTACAAAGGAGTGCCCCTACTTTAGTACACCGACAGTAGAGGCAATCATAATCATACAGGCTAGACATCTAGGGTTTAGCCATTACGATCTCGAGGTAGATCAACTCTTGTAACCACTATACTCATCAAAGTCAATCAAGCAGGAAGTAGGGTATTACCTCTATTAAGAGGGCCCGAACCTGGGTAAACATCATGTCCCCTGTCTCCTGTTACCTTTGATCCTCAGATGCACAGTTCAGGACCCCCTACCCGAGATCGGCCGGTTTTGACACCGACATTGGTGCTTTCATTGAGAGTTCCACTGTGCTGTCAACAGAAGGTTCGATGGCTCGATCAATCATCTACAATGATGCTGTTTCGGGGGAGACTTTCCTCCGCGGACAAATTTTCGTATTCGGCGGCTTCGCACTACGTGCCAACTCGATTGGCCACCTTGAACGGATCGACAGCTACGCCCCTGGTCACCAAATCAGTTTCGGGAACCTAAATTATGTCGCTGATATCTGAGGAGACTTGATCTTCGAAGGGTTCGCGGCCCCGACCACCGCTCTGGCCTTAGATCTGGAGCAAACCATCAGGTCCGAAGATGGGAGTTTGGAGCCCACCGGACTCTCCGCTGCAAGCCGCATTATCAAGGATCCGGAGGCGATCGTGTCTGCCGTGACCTTGGAATCAGTCCACATTCCCCCTATCATTGAAAGGCCGGACTCACCCCCGGACTCCAGATCCGAACTCTCGAAGTCCGCGCCAAGCAAGCATGGCCAGGAGGCCTCCGCCCCGGCCAGCCCCGCGGACTCTCGTTTACCTGTCCAGACCTCGCTCTTAGACAAGGCTCTGGACTTAATGCGATCCCTCGCTATTACAGAGGAATCACTTCCAAACTACGCCCAACCCAGATTAGGGGCTGAGAGCGGGGAATTTTACGTCCCACCCACCACCCACTTCATAGCCACTGTCGAAGACTTAAACGACATGCTGGACTACGCCTCCGAAGACATCAACGGCATGGACGACACTGCCGGAGACGAACAAGGCCAAGACCCGCCATTTACCGGACGATGGACGACCATCTCCACATATGACGTGTATATGGTGGACACACCCAAAGAGGATGACGACGACGATAGGAAGGATCCGGTTGAGGACAAGCCTACTGAAGCACCTCCAAAGCGTCGACGTCAGCGGCGCCGCTCAAAATCACCTCGCGAAAAAGACAGCAATACCGACGCCGGAGATAATAACACTCCGGAGAACGCTGAAGACCCCGAAGCCCCCGTTGAGCCAACATCCGACATGATGATAGGGAGGATGGGCAAGTTAACCCCGACAATCCAGTCGGGAACAAGGACTCAGAAGATAGCAACTATCTACCAATCTCCGAGGATGATGTGAGCCTCGGCGACGAAGACTTTATCATGCTAGAGGAACCACTCGAGCAAGAGCGCTTTAAGCGCCAGCGAATCGCCACTGCGAGAAGCCTGAAAAAGAAGCAGCAACAGCTCCAAGCCGAACAGGATACACTTAACGACAGATGGACCCAAGTCCTGGCTGCCGAAGAGTACGGCCTTCAACGCCCAACGAAGAGTTATCCGATGCGTCGGCTACATCCACAATTAGACGACGAGGCCGTCGAGCCCATACCGTCAAGATACGACCATGCTGATGAACTAGACCGTCCACCACATGGACGAGATAAAGCGGCCATCTACACCGGACACCAACCCGCACCACCTCGCCGTAGAGGCAGAGAGACAACGGCTCCAAGATACACCTACGACCTACGATAGGACTGGACAATAGAGCAGGCCAAGCCATATCAATCAATGGATCAAGGGGGCGTGCTCCAACGCGAGAGGACGGCCATCAGGCCTGGCGCGACATGCACAACCTCACTCAGGCCGAAAACCGCATACGGACTTCATCCGAGCTGCGTCGTGACGTCGCCCGATACAGAGGCGCCGCACACCCCCTATGCTTCACCGATGAGGCAATGGAGCACCAGTTCCCAGAAGGGTTTAAACCTGTGAACATTGAATCATACGATGGAACGACAGATCCCGTAGTATGGATTGAAGATTTTCTTCTCCATATCCACATGGCCCGCGGTGATGATCTCCATGCCATCAAGTACCTCCCCCTAAAACTCAAGGGACCAGCACGTCACTGGTTAAACAGCCTCCCAGAAAACTCTATTGGTAGCTGGGAAGATTTGGAAGATGCCTTTATAGACAACTTCCAAGGTACCTATGTTTGGCCTCCAGACGCCGATGACCTTACTCACATAGTCCAGCAACCCGGAGAATCAGCCCAGAAGCTCTGGACCAGGTTCTTAGTTAAAAAGAACCAAATTGTGGATTGTCCGGACGCCGAAGCCCTCGCGGCCTTTAAACACAGCGTCCGGGACGAGTGGCTCGCCCGACACCTCGGCCAAGAAAAACCGAAGTCCATGGCAGCCCTTACCGCACTCATGACCCGCTTTTGCGCGGGAGAAGACAGCTAGCTCGCTCGTAGAAGCAACATCACCAGCGACCCTGGCACCTCCGAAGCCAGAGATGGCAACGGCAAGCCACGATGCAACAAACACAAGCGTCGAAGCAACAACAAAGATACCGAAGATACGATGGTCATCGCCGGATTCAGTGGCTCTAAACCTCGTCAGCGGAAGAAGCCATTCAAAGGAAACAAAGATGGTCCATCCAGTTTGGACAGAATACTCGATAGGCCTTGTCAGATTCCTGGCACCCCTGACAAGCCTGCCAATCACTCGAACAGAAATTGTTGGGTCTTTAAACAGGCTGGTAAGCTAAACACCAAACATAAGGGGAAAGGGCCGCCCAACGAGGACGGCGATGAAGAGCCTCTCCCATCGAACACAGGGGGACAGAAGAAATCCCCCCCCCCCGAGGTCAAAATGGTGAATATGATCTACGTTACTCATATCCCTAAGCGGGAGCACAAGCGCGCATTAAGGGACGTCTATGCCATAGAGCCAGTCGCCCTAAAATTTAACCCATGGTCAGCCTGTCCGATCACTTTTGATCATAGAGACCATCCGACCAGTATCCGTCATGGAGGTTCGGCAGCATTGGTCCTCGATCCAATTATCGACGGATTCCACCTCACGCAAGTCCTTATGGACGACGGCAACAGTCCTAACCTACTTTATTAGGACACTGTCCGTAAAATGGGTATTGATCCATCAAGAATCAAGCCCACTAAAACCATCTTTAAAGGAGTGATACCCGGTCTAGAGGCCCGTTGCACAGGATCCATAATGCTGGAAGTCGTCTTCGGCTCACCAGATAACTTCCGAACCGAAGACTTGATCTTCGACATCGTCCCCTTCCGCAGCGGCTACCATGCACTGCTCGGACGAACCGCTTTCGCCCTTTTCAATGCAGTCCTGCACTACGCTTATCTAAAGCTCAAGATGCCTGGACCACATGGCGTTAGAACAGTGAATGGAAACATGGAGCGCTCCCTCCGTACTGAGGAGCATACCACGGCCCTCGCAGCTGAAGTATGGGGTGGCCTCATTAAGCCGAATACTACATCGGCAGTCAAGCCCCCGGACACTGTCAACGAGTCCGGTCTACCCTGAAGAATGGAAGTCCGGCTCGTCCAGAGCTAGACTAGCAATTCAGCCTCCGTCAAAGCCCCAACCTGATAGCGGCATACGTAGCGCACGTACATAACTACGCACTAAAGATACCATGGGCAAGGACGGATGCCTACTAAAAATAAGGTTAACAATACGGTTCGACCCTATCCGGACCCTCATATTCTTCTTTTTTCTTCTTCTTATTTTTATTTTTCAGGTTCTTTATAACCCACATCACTTTTCGGTGGTACCAAGGGCCCTTTTTCCAGGCCCCTCATGTATACTCGATTGATGATCCTCTCAAAGGATCACACACCAAGGCAAAAAGCAACACAGACATGCGGCAGGGTGTCCAAAGGATCTTCAAGATCATCTTTTCCTTTTAGGACCTGTATACAGCTTTCCCTTGTGCTCGGCATGTAAATAGCCTCAATGCTTATCGCATCCTCTGTAAAAATACGTTTTGACGTATCAATCAGACTATAGTGGAAACAATTTCGGCTTATTTCCTAATATGTATTCCTGCTTTACGTCAGATTATCGTACACACCTTGGCACGATTCAAATCGCCAAGGGCTCTATCCGGCCACGTATATTTTTCAAACAAAAGAAGTCCGAACACTTTTATAGTACACTTCGGCATCCCGAATATGGCAGTATATGCATCGGCTCGGAATCATGTCTTTGGTCAATAGTTGGGTTGCCCGGCTCCTGTGGTTACCACCATATGTTGCGCTTGTTCGGCTAAGGTAGTAAAGGGAGAACTACAGCGATTGTGTTTCTGGTTCGTCCAGTCAAACACCTCAGTAGAGAAAGCCGAAAACTGACTGTCATGGTATGACGAGAGCTGGTCGGCTATTCGACGACTCAATGTAAATCTCTTGCGATTTTTTCTGTATTATACGAAGGGCTGACTTCGGTTCGGTCACGCGCCTAAGGCGTCCCAATTCGGATAGCCACACGCGCACCATGGGCTAGTTCTTAGCCCCATAGTCAAACTCCTATGGCTAAGTGAAAGTGCTAAAGCCGCATAGTCTGATTGCCTGTAAATCACCTTTACGGACCGAGATGTTGGGTCAAGAGTGATTACATGTTATTCCAAACACCCCCGTAGTATCTACGTGGGGGCTGAAGCCGACGACTGGCAAACTTTCAGAATAATAATACATGGCCGCACAGGAGGAAAGTTTTTCAGATAAATGCATAAAATATATTACACAACCTTGGTTTATAATACATTGTCTGGGTAGCCCGGATACATTTACTCGAACATAATATCCTTCGAGCATTGACCCTCTATCAAGCGGGTACCCTCAAGGACATCTTCTAAATAGCGCTCCGGCTTGCGGTGGTCCTTGCCTCCGGGCTGACCCTCAACCGCCACGACGGCAGCCTTCATCTTCGCCCGGTGCACCATGACATGGGCAAAGGCCATCCGCACACTTTCTATGCACGCCGAGCGCTTCACTGCCTCTACTCGGGGCAAGGCATCGCCGAACCGCTTGACCAGGCCAAAGTAGCTACTCGGAATGGGTCCGGCCGGCCATAGCCGGACTATGATGTCCTTCATGGCCAAACCGGACATCCTATGCAGCTCCGCCAGCTGCATCATCTGGTTGTTTAGCAGCGTTGGCTGCTCCGGCGCCAAGTACTGCGACCAGAAGAGCTTCTCCATCGCATTCCCTTCTTGGGCCAGAAATACTGGGTGGCGTCGGCAGCACTCCTCGAGAGATCCGCAAAGGTGTCTGGAGCACTCCATAGTCGATTTAGCAAAGCATATCTTCGACCGTCGAATATACTCTGTAAAAGAAAAGGGTTACCAGTCGCTATCTATTCGGCTTGCTTGATCTCCTCGCGAGCCGCCCAGGACTCGGTCCGCGCCTCCTTCGCCTCTTGAAGAGCCTTGGTGAGTTCGGCCGCTTGCACCTTATTACTCTCCTCCAAGGACTCACACTTGTTGGCGGCATCCTGGAGCGCTTGCTCCACTTCGGTCACCCTCGCCTCATACTGGCGGCGGGCGACCTTTTCGGCCTCTAAATCCGCAGCCGCCTTGCCTGCGGCCGCTTTGCTTGCCCTCGCCTCCTTCTTGGCTTCGGCAAGGGCACTCTTGAGGGTCTCGACCTCGGTCGCACTGCCTACTATCATATACATAGCGGCACATGAGCTTAAACTCTGAGTTTGCATTACAATTCAGGCTTGTAAGGGGTCTTTTAAAAACATACCTTGGGCCTCATCGAACTGCTTGTTAATACGGTCAATCTCATCGTCAGCCAGCTTCAGTTTCCACTGGAGTTTGGAAACTTCAGCGTCCTTGGTTGAAGCCGCTAACAGTGAAGCCTGTTTATCAAAATAGATAAGCGTGTTATCTCCGGCGAATATTTGATCCTCTGTTCGGCTCCTTTTTCCAAAGAGCCGAACAGAGTCTCAGGGGTTACTATCTATATACATGCATAGTCTTCCAATATGAAAAGCAGCTAAGCATATTATATCACATACCTCAAAGCCTGTTAACAGGCTAATGAAAGCTTCATTCAGTCCGCTTTTGACGGACTGAACCTTCTCAACCACCGTACCCATCAAGGTACGGTGCTCCTCCACGACGGAAGCACGTTGAAGCGCTTCCCTCAACGTGTCCGGCGCCTGCGAATTGATGGAGGTCGCCGGTGGAGTCGGCACTCCCCCTCCTTTAAAGGGGGCTGCTTGCTCGATTCCGAAGCCGTGTGGGTCTCCGGAGTGGTATTCGGCTGGTCCGGGCCCCCGTCGTCAGTTTCCATGGGGGCTGTGCCCCCCATGTTTTCGGCAGCCGAGGCATTACCCTCTGGCGTCATTTCAGCGGCCTTCTGCACCTCTCCTTGGCCCGGAAAGGTCCTTTGGGACAACACTTCAGTGTCATCCGTGGCATGTGGCAGAGAGGTTCGCGGAGGCATTTCGCTCTCCATCATCTCCGGCGCCAACGAGTTCCCCGAAGACGACGATTGTTGGGGGAGGTCACGGGCCAGACTGAAATGCGTAAATGATATGTTATCCTACAATTTGTAAAAGGCCAGATATATGTATAGTATCTTTGAATACTTACGATTCGGCCAGGGGCTTCGTCCTGGGGTGCCGCTCGGGGATGACTCCGGCGTCCAATTCCGAATCGTTCGAAATGGAGATCTTCCCCTTCTTGGACTCCTCCGCCTTTAGGTCCCCGAAAGCCGCCCTTTTCTTCTTCCCCCCTTTAAGGGGAGAATTGCTCTCCTCCTCCTCCTCTTCGTATTCATCTCCCTCGTGGGAGGAGAAAGCTTTGGTATCCCCGGACGTAGCGTCCAAAGTACCTTTACGACGCAGGCCACTTCTGGCCTCCATGCCCTTCTTCTTGGCCTTCTTCTCCGGTGCTTGGTACGGCGCCAGGACCAGCATCTACGTTAGTAGAGGAATGGCTGGGTCTTCGGGCAGCGGAGCCGGACATCGTATCCGCTCCGCCTTCTTTGTCCAGCCCTGAAGGAAGAATGGAAGGCTTAGCATACCCCTTGGATTTACAAGTGGAAGTTATGATTTGGAAATCAGAGAACTTACTGGAGTGGCCGGATGGGCGCAGTCGAGGCCGATGTCTTCGGTCGTCTCCGGCCACGACTTCTGGGCCTTGAAAAGGAGCTTCCAGATTTCTTCGTGCGTCGTGCTGAAGAATCGCTGCAGGGTCCGAGGGCCAGCCGGATTGAACTCCCACATATGGAGAGACCGACGCTCGCAGGGGAGAATCCGATGAAAAAGCATCACCTGGATCACATCAGCAAGGTTGGTGTCCTTATCTATCATATCCTTGACGCGCTTCTACAGCGTCATCACCTCGTCGGACGACGACCAGTTCAGGCCCTTGTTAAGCCATGATGTAAGCCGCATTGGAGGCCCAGATTTGAACTCATGAGTGGTGGCCCATGTGGCGTCGCGAGGTTCCGTGATATAGAACCACTCCTGTTGCCATCCCTTCACGCCTCCACAAATGCCCCCTTGGGTCAGGTGACGTTGGGGAGCTTGCTCACCATGGCACCGCCGCACTCCGCATGTTGACCATCGACCACTTTTGGCTTCACGTTGACGAACTTGAGCCATAAGCCGAAGTGGGGGGAAATGCAGAGGAACGCCTCACACACGACGATGAACGCCGAAATGTGGAGGAAGGAATTCGGGGCTAGATCATGGAAATCTAGCCCATAATAGAACATGAGGCCGCAGACGAAAGGGTGGAGGGGAAACCCTAGTCCACGGAGAAAGTGGGGGATGAACACTACCCTCTCGTTGGGCTCCGGAGTGGGGATGATATGCTTTTTGGCACGGAGCCGGTGGGCGATGTCCGTGGCCAAGTACCCCGCTTCCCGGAGTTCCTTGATGTTCTTCTCCATGATGGAGGAAGCCATCCACTTGCCGTGGGAGCCGGATCCAGACATGGTTGGAGTGTTTGGTGGTGGCGGAAAGGATTGAAACTTGGGTGCTGGAGCTCGAGGATGGGAAGGCTGAGGAAGAAGAAGGCGTGGGGTAAAAAGATGGGTCCTTATCCTCTTAAAAAGGCAGTGAACATCAAGCGCCTCCCCGCGAGCCTTAAAACTCGCCTATTCCTAAGGGGTCGTGCGAACAGCACGGTTGGACTACCCAAACCCGTATTGATGAGAATCCCGCAATAAGGGGACACGATCTCTGCTTCGACAAGACGTGTCAATAGAGGCCGCGCCTCGAAACACGAGGCGGGAGGCCAAAAAACGGTTCAAAATAATAATAAGGCCAGAACATAACGTCTCACCGAAAAAGCTGTCAGTGGACATGACTTATTTTGTTTAAGTATTTCACCCTTGTGGTTCAGGGTTGTAATTGTTATACAGAGCCGGATATAGTTCTTTTGTTCAACTGCTTTGGAGTATTCGGAGGAGGAACCCGCCTTGCAATGCCGAAGACAATCTGCGCGCCGGACACATCGTCATTGAAGCCTGGTTCAGGGGCTACTGAGGGAGTCCTGGATTAGGAGGTCTCCGGGCGTCCGGGCTATGTGACATGGGCCGGGCTGATGGGCCGTGAAGTTACAAGAAGAAGGTCTTCCCCATTGCCCGGATGGGACTCTCCTTTGCGTGGATGGCAAGCTTGGCGTTCGGATATGAAGTTTCCTTTCTCTGTAAACCGACTCTGTACAACCCTAGGCCCCGCCGGTGTCTATATAAACCGGAGGGTTTAGTCCGTAGAGGCAATCATAATCATATGGGCTAGACATCTAGGGTTTAGCCATTACGATCTTGAGGTAGATCAACTCTTGTAACCCCTATACTCATCAAAGTCAATCAAGCAGGAAGTAGGGTATTACCTCCATTAAGAGGGCCCAAACCTGGGTAAACATTGTGTCCCCTGTCTCCTATTACACTACTGTAGGATGCTGCTAACGCGACACTACAATCAGAGACCCTTCGAGAAACTGTGTGCGATGCCATAATCGCAAACGGTGCTGTATGAAAACCGTCAGAAATGTGTAAAACATTTGCAGTGAAGGGTGCATCAAACACGGTTCAGGTTTTAGTTGTGTGTGCGATGAAGGGCATACAGTTAACCCGTTCGAACTGTTTGCAATGAGGCAGAACAACAGAAACGGGCAGCCATATCAATGTGTGTGCGATATACGGCATACAGTTCGCTCCGATGAACCGTTTGCTATTAGGGAGTGCAACATAAACGGTTAGCCAGATCAAGGTGTGTGTGATATAGGGCATACGGTTCACTCGGACGAACTGTTTTTGATTAGCGAACGCAACAGAAACAATTCAACTTAACAAGATGTGTGTGATACGTGGTAAACAACCGACTCGGATGAACTGTTTGCGATGAGAACAACACAGACGGTTAATACAGTTAGTTCGTGTGCGATTCTGTGTGTACAAAAAACTTTGAAAATTGCAAACTAGTTGCTTGCAGTGGCTAAGAATATCACACACGATGCGTCTGCGAGTACTCGTGTGTGATGATTAGTAAGTTACACATACGTTTCCTTATGTTAACACTTGTGTGATAAATAACACGTGGCACTGGATACGGTATTCGGGTTGTGTTTGTGTTCCACTTAGTCTTCCCGCGCTCCAGCGAATGCTTCCCACGCTCCACATGGATGAATTGTAAAATCCACGCCTATTCCCTCATCGGTTTCCCGCCACCAGCTAATGGCTTGCTGCATATAACCCAGGCGGCAACGCACCGTCGCGACACTCTGCGAAGATCTAGTCCTCACCCATCTACCATTAGTTATTCCAAGAATGCCAGGCAACAACCAAAGCTTCGACGTCGACGCCTACCTACGCTACATCTTCGGCGAGGAGAACGAGCCGGAGTAGGTCAGGGAGCAAGAGCTTCATCGGCCGGTGCAGGCACCATGGCCCATCGACAGCGATATCAGCGTCACAGTCCTTGGGAGCACAATCGAGGTGTGATGAGCAGTTTGCCATCCACTGTGCAAAAGATCCAGAGCTGCTCGGCGGCATGAACGACGACCCACCCGAAGAGCCGCCGTCACCAGTGCTCATCGAGAGCCTGATGCCCTGCAAGGAATGGGTAGAGGACCTCTGCGATTCAGTCAAGATAAAGGCAGCCTATGGCTTCATCATTGCCTGCGGCGGCCGTGTCAACCTCGATCCCGATGATGTGGTGGCCAGGCTCGAGCGCATTCTTGGCAGAGTTGACGTCCCCGACGAAGTAGAACATCGCCAACATGATATCTTGAGGATGCAGGTGATCGACGGAATTTGCTACCAGGCCAGAGACATGGAAATGGAGCGGTTCCGCAGAGTTGTCATGCGCGCGATTGCATGCTGTCAAGCTCTTCTGGAAGAGGCCCAGCAGCCCCAAGAGCCTCCCAGCGCCAGCAGCTCCGTAGGCGGAGGCGGGTCGGGACACTCGGAGTGAACGGCCAGAAGGGTGCTATGCTTATCATGGAGTCCGAGAAGACCATCATCGAAAGGCCGCCAGCTCAGCCTTTTAGCTTATATTTTATTATAATTGTATGCATATGTAGGTCGTGAGTGTTCTGGGCCTTGTCGCATTTGGCATTTTAAATTATCCTGAATATGTAAGACAATTATTAAGAATTATTAACAGTTGCCATTGTAACTTTGCCTCAACGGTGAGTAGAGCGCGCGCAGGGACGCCAGAGCGGAGCGCGCCGCGGCCACCTCAACGGCGAGCAACCACGTGGTCAACCTTCTGCCATCAATAAATTTTGACCTTGTTTCTCGTCACATTGCTGATTACAACGCAATAAGTAATTGCAAATTTGTTCACACCTATCAAACTAATATGTGTTCACACTTAGCACCGGGCTATAAAAACTACCCACTCGAAAATTAGTTCACAGTTCCTCTCCTCATCACCCACAAAACTGGTTTTCTCTGTCAAGTCGTTCCACCATGACCGGTAGGAGGAGTTTAGGGTGGACATATAACCAGGCAGCAAAGACCAAGGCCGCGGAAGCACTAGAGAGGTCCCGCAGCGAAGCCGCAGCCACAGCAGAGATGTCTCGGCGCGCCGCGGAGCCCTCGAACGAGCTCTCACGGGCACGCGAGGGCTCTCACAAGCGCATTCGCGGCGTCGGCCATCGCGACGAGCTGGCGTTCCTGAAGTCCTTCGCCAGCGACGACGACATTCTCGCTGGCGTCACTATGCAGCAGGAGCTGGTCGACGGCTTGATGAAGCTGCTCAAGATCAGCGATGCCTCGGTTGACAAGGCGACCGGCCTCGTTGAGCAACTCATGGATGACAATGCGAAGCTCCTCAAGTTGGTCGTCGAGAAGGAGGAGGAGGCCGCCGTCTGGAAGATGCTGCATGAGCAGAGCAGTGCCTTGGAGATGACGCTGAAAGCGGTCATCGAGGAACTGATGGGTGGCTTGAGGAAGCTCCGGATCGAGCGCAAGCAGGAGGTGGAGGAATCCGTGGCTGCTTTCAAGCAAAGTCGTGAGGAATTGGAGAAGGAGTTGGAGGATTTCGCCGCCCGGCGATCCATCGACGAGTAGAGACAGTAGCGACCCAGATCATTGTCTGCAATTTCCTTCTTCTCTTGCCCCTGTGTCTTCCAGGCTTTACCGCATGTGGCATTTTAAATTATCCAGAATATGTAAGACAATTATTATGTGCGCCATTGTAAATTTGTCGTCGTATTATCCGTTGCCATTTTATTTGTGGTTGTATTATCTGTTGCCCTATGTGGCAATTTAAATTAGGGCGGAATACTAGTTGAAAACATGAACAAAGCAAATACTTCCATGGGATCACAAGCAAACACCCTCCGTCCAGGTGCTTTAATTAACCAATTATTGGAGAAGTTGTGAGCGAGGCGGGCGGCGGCTGGTGCATGGAGGTCAAAGAGCTCACCTCCCGTGAGCATGGGCGGCCTTGCTGCTCGCACGTGTCCCGTCGAGCCTGCGAGGTGGACAGGATGCACGCGTCCCGTTGAGCCTGCGCGGCGGACTGCTCGCACGCGTCCCGTCGAACCTGCACGGCGGACTTCTCGCGCTTGTCCCATCTAATCAAACAGCTGCACGCACGCCACCAAGTATGGTTAAATTTCGACACAGTAAATATAATACAACCGTTTGTGATATTAACGTGTCAGCTTTTTGTTTCAAAAAGGACTTCATTGGCTACTAATGTGTGCGCCTCTTCTCAAACTGGATGACTTTTTTTACCACGGCATATATGTGATGTCATAAAACCATGCCAAGTTTCATGTTTTTTGGGTGACTTTTTTATTTAATGGGATTTAAAAACCGAGATTCTCATTGTTTCAGGACGACGGCAAGTTTGTAATTCATTCTCATTCCTTAAACGAGACCTAAACATGCACCCAATGACACACGTACGATTTCCCACCCATTTTGCTTCACTGGAGCATGTGGTTGTAGTTCAAATTTGAATTATGGACTACATTAAATGCATAGAAAACTTAGTAATTAGTAATATATATACAATGGCCAAGCGAACCCTGAACTGTTTCAAATTTTAGCCCGACACTCCTGTTATTCTATGTTGCCTGTAGAAAACAAAGTTCAAGGCGAGAAGAGGCATCGGTTATCTTTTCGCCCATAAGAGGGGCATGTTTCCGTACCAGAACCACGAGGGTTGCGACAGGCTCCGGTTTGTAAAAGGCTTGTAACATAGCTTCGCCCAAATTGGACAATTATATATACCATGTAGTGACACCATGCCAAGTTTCATGATTTCCTAGTGAGTTTTGGATTTACAGACATTTAAAAACCGAGATTCGCAATGTTTGTGGCCAGGCCAGGATGGCGAGACGGTTGAATTCGTTCCCAGTCGTTCCATGGGACCTAAACATGCACCCCAAGGAAACATGTACGTTTTTTCTAGCCATTTTGGTGCACTGGAGCATTTATTTGTAGTTCTGATTTGAATGATGGACATTAAATGCCTAGAAAACTCAACTAATGAATAAAAAAGGTCAAACGAACCCTGAATAATTTCAAAGTTCAGCGCGAATCTCCAGTTGTTCCGTGTCGTTTGTAGAAGAAAATATGAGGCTAGAAGAGGGAGTGATTATCGTTTGGCCCACAAGGGGACACGTTTCCCTATCAAAACCACGAGGGTTCTTGCGACAGGCTCCAGTTTGTAAGAGTTTTATAATAAAGCTTGGCCCAAATTGGCAATGTTTTTACCACGACATATATGTGCCATGACATGACACCTTGCCACCTTTGATGACTTTCTGGTGAGTTTAGGATTTATGGGGACTTAAAAACCGAGATTCAAAATGTTTGAGGAAGAGTCAGGACACCGGTACAGTTGTAATTTGTTCCCATTCCTGGCATGAGACCTAAACATGCACCCAAGGACACATGTATAATTTTTCTAGCCGTTTTGGTGAACTCGAGCATGTATTTGTAGTTCAGACTTGAATTATGGACATTAAATGCCTAGGAAACTCAATTAGTGTATAAAAAGGCCAAACGAACCCTGAATAAGTTTAAATTTCAGCACAGATATCCTGTGGTTCCATGTTGCCAATGGAAGAAAATACAAGGCGAAAAGAGGCTGTGATTACGTTTCGCCCACAAGGGGAACACGTTTCCCTATCAGAACCACGAGGCTTCTTTGAGAGAAGCTCCAGTTTTTGTAAGAGGTTTGTAATAAAGCTTGGCCCAAATTGGACAATGTTTTTACCACGACATATATGTGCGATGACGTGACACCATGCCACCTTTGATGACTTTCTGGTGAGTTTAGGATTTATGGGGACTTAAAAACCGAGATTCGAAATGTTTAAGTACGAGCCATGACACCAGTACGGTTGTAATTCGTTCCCATTCTTGGCATGTGACCTAAACATGCACCCAAGGACACATGTATAATTTTTCTAGCCATTTCGGTGAACTGGAGCATGTATTTGTAGTTCAGATTTGAATTATGGACATTAAATGCCTAGGAAACTCAATTAGTGTATAAAAAGGCCAAACGAACCCTGAATAAGTTTAAATTTCATAACGGATATCCTGTCGCTCCATGTTGCCCGTAGATGAAAATATAAGGTGAAAAGAGGCAGTGATTACGTTTCACCCACAAGGGGGACACATTTCCCTATCGGAACCACGAGGCTTCTTTGAGAGAAGCTCCAGTTTGTAAGAGGCTTGTAATAAAACTTGCGCCACAATGGACGAAAAAATTCCTCGACATTTAAGTGCGATGTCGTGACACCATGGCAGGTTTCACGATTTTCAGCTTAGTTTTGGATTTACGGGGATTTAAAAACCGAGATTCTTCTCACGAAAAGCTTTCAAATAGCACACGGTTCACTCACGAAAGCCGATATTCAATGAAAACTTCGTGGAAACCATATTTTAAAGTTTCATAAAAATCTGAAAAAAATGTGGGATGTTAAGAAGGTGATGTTTTATTGCGACACAAAATTTCAAGTTGAAAAACATTACAAGATGTGAGCTATGAAAAAGACAAATTCCGCCCTGAATAGTGACATTACTATTCGACACTATTCAACACTGATTTTGTCTTTTTCATAGCTCACATCTCTTAATGTGTTTCAACTTGAGATTTTGTGTGCCAATAAAACATCATCCTCTTAACATCCCGCATTTTTTTGATTTTTTTTGAAACTTCAAAACATCTTTTTCTCATGGTTTTCACCGGTTTCCACTGAATGTTGGTCTCCGTATGATATTCCCCCGCAACCCCTCGCTGCGCGCGCGATCTGAGTCCTGCGTTCTGACTGGCCAGAACCCAAACCCCACGGATCGTACGTGTGCACCGTTGGATTCTCCCAGATCGAACGGCAACCCAGAGCCCTTTCGACAGCACATGTAGTACATGTGTAAGCACTGTGCGCATGCGTCGTGTAGCTCACGCTTCCTTCTCTACTAGGTTTTCATTCAAAACAGGCTACCATTTCTCGCCACTCCTCTCATCGGTTTCCCGCCTCTTCTCCCAGATATGCATGATGTAGATGTTCGTTTAATTCTTATAGTTCATCTCATCCAAAATCAATTAGTTTTGTAAAAAAACTATTTTAAGATTCATGGAATTGTGCATTGTAAAGGTAAAAACAAAAAGTGACAATTCATTTAGAAAAAAAGGTTTGGGCAATTAAGATATGGAAGATTCTAGAGAACAAAGGAGAAGTGCTTGTGTTTTGAGGTTTGTGCATTATGCTTAAGTTCAACCATGGAGTCTTCTAGATTGTACATGTGGCAGAATCTGGTGGAATGTAGATGATATCCAATGGCTAGTAGTGCTCGGATTTGCCATCTCTGTACCGCCGGATTGGCTTCATCCAACGAGCAACTTTCATAGTTATTCGCATACTATATATGTGTATAGATGTATAGATATATATATATATATATATATAGATGTGTCCCATGCTAGACAAAATAAAGTTTGAGCGCATGTGTGGGACGACCCCCCCCCCCCCGCTACCGCCTCGAAGTTGGGAAACTGACATCATAGGTATTGAACCAGGCTTGGAGTCGGGTACGGTGTTTGGTTTGTAATGTACTTGGCGTGGCCCATCGAAGTTGTGCATTTGGGATTTAAACACATCATACACCATCGTACCCATACATATTTTCGGGCCGCATGCAGTGTATACAGGGTCTTCTGATCGACCACGTCTCCCTTGTGCAGTTTTTTGTGACGACACGGATATCTGTGGGCTCCCCGAGTGTATATATATCATCCCTTTGACCAATAATGAGGGGTATGTTGCAGACTAAGGCATAGCCTAGTGGTGGGAAGGGGCTGATGCCTTCCCACCCACCCAGGTTCAAGGCATGGTACTTGCAATTTGGGTTTGTTGCACCAATTATACTGTAAGGGGTTCCCTTACAGTCTTTCTGTCAAAAAATAATAATAATGAGCGGTATGTGTTGGCCATGAATGGATTCCTCCTAGTTCATGTTAGGGCCGGTCACCATCAAATGTCGGTCAACCAAAGCTCGAGCTCATGCATTGTCAGGATTCCCTCCCAGATGATCGGATTGCTGGGTTCGACCTACATCAAAACCTGCGTACGTATCTCGTCCTTAACTACCTTGCCTTCATGGTTGTTATCTGTATCGAGAGCTAGGCACCACATCTAAATTGTACATTATTCTATATTGAAAACACACATCACCCCTTCCCAACGTACATCATTTTGGGCCGCGTGCAAGGGTGCTGGTTTTGTGGTCCCTCTCGTGCGATGTTTATGATGGTTCAATCTATTGGCCCAAGCGGTTTATCGACAACAACAACTGTCATTTGACCAAACAAAAGATTCATTGGTCCGTCTTATGGTAGGTCATGGCAACATGCATGTATGACCAAAATATCGATCATTACGTGCATCCGCCCCGCTGACACGAAGTGGGAGGTGGTGGGCCAAGCATCCTAGCTAGGTACGACATTATGTCATTATACATATCCTAGCTAGGTGGTTGTTAGGGTGCTTTCGAGTTTGCGAGGCAGGTGCCACCAAAGTTATGCATTGTGTATTTAAAGTTTTAAACATCCCCAATATTCGTACATATATTTGGCCACTTCCAAGTGGTTCTTGACTTCTGGCCCCTCTCATCGATCTTCAATGACGCGCCCAACTGTGGGCCCGCGGGGTCAAAGTTGTGCATTGGAATTTTGAACATCAAATACCACCCTTTTCACTCATATATATTTGGGCCACATGCTAGTGTGGCTGTCTTTTGACCCTCCCTAACGTTATTTTTTGCTGCAAAGACTGATGATCCTCAACGGACACGGGGTATAATATCTAAACCGTGTGCGATACAAGTGCGATGTGAATCACCACGACCGCGCAAGCGCGAGAAAATTAAGGTGGAGGTACTGGCTCAACCGTGTGCGATGCAAGTGCACTGAAATCACCACGACCGCGCAAGCGCGAGCAAAGGGTGGAGGTACTGGCTTAACCGTGTGCGATGCAAGTGCGCTGTAAAACCACCACCTGTGGAAGCTAAAGGCGGGTAAGTTTATTTGGAAATTAGGACGAACCGTGTGCCATAGACCAGCTAGCTAGAAATATAAAAAAAACTACCCGCCTTGAGCGTTACAAAAATCGGCAGATCCACGCTGTCGGCGTCCTGGGAACGGGGGTCCCCAGACTTGCCTGCCTGCGGCCCACGGCGTGGCTCTGCGAGCGGGCCCAAACAACCCATCTTCACCAACAAGCTTTCAAGACCCTCGTGAGGGGCCAAGCCTCATGAGGCGGACGACACAAGACCTCCTCAGGCGGCCTCACCAGGCTGGCTCGCGAGAGGCGGAGAGATCAAGGCAAGGCAAACCTCGTGAGGTTTTCGTGACGTGAGCCATGACGATCGAGACCAGGCGGGCGCCAGCGCGCACAGTGTCCTTATTTCCTCTTTGGTGCTAAGGAGGCAAGCACAGGCGAGGAGTACCGAGGCGTCAAGCAAAGGTTTCCCTATCGGTGCAATGAGACCAAGACCAGCAGGACGACAGGACGGAGGTCACCGTGGAGCCCAAGACGGCGTCACCACCAGAGCCTTTAGCAGGCGAAGACTACTTTTGTCAGGATAAGTTGTACTAGTTGTCCCCTTTCAAATTGGCCGTTGTGGGATCCCTTCCCGCTCAATATTTGGGAAGAGGACCAGGGCCTCTATAAATAGGACTAGCCACCATAGTAGGTAGAGGGATCATCTTGATCGGATCATCATCCACGCAAGTTCACCAAGTACAAGAACACCTCTCCTCAGGAGGCTGTTCTTCCCCTTGTACTGTTCATCCTCAGCCCGAGAGGCAATCCACCACCACCACACTGGAGTAGGGTATTACACCACAACGGTGGCCCGAACAAGTATAAATCTTGTGTCCCTTGTGTTGCGAGTTCGTCGAGCTAGCTTAGAGATTGCGAAGCGTGTGAGGGCATGATCTGTAAGGGAGAGATCTTCGCGCGCACCCCAGAGTTCGAACCTTAAGGGTTTTGTAGGAACCCGAGATCTGACATTTGGCGCGCCAGGTATGGGTACGCCGGAGCCTCTTCCCAGCCAGTTGATCCACCAACGCTCCGCGGTTCCGATGTCCGCCGACCCAAGGACCGACGCCGACCGCTGGGCAGCCTGGCCAGCCCGGGCGGCGCCGCCTGCCCAAGAAATCCTCAACCCCGCGCTCCAGGCAGCACGAGCCCCACCTAACGCTGCTGGGCGTGGGCGGCGCGGCCAAGCGCCGTCCACCCTTACTCCACGACAGGCGCGAGCCGCTGCAAGGGCCGCAAGCCACGCCGCGGCAATGGCGCTACACACCCGGCGGGAGCAGGCGAACATGCGGGCTGCACTCACGGTGGTGCGGGAGCTACTGCGGTGCCGACTTATGGAGAGCGGCCGGGATGCGCTGCTGGAACGTGTCGTCGAGCTACTGGACGCAGCGGCCATGGGTGCGCCGCCTTTCTGCTACCAGCTCACGCCCAGGCGGCGGTTGGATCCCACGGCGGGCCTCGCCGTGCCCGCGTGCTCCTGGGTGCGCTCGGGGGCCTCGTCGACATCAACGCGATCCACGGTGGAGGGCGTCCCGTTGGGCCCGCACCACCCCAGATGGGTGCGGGCACGAGCGTTGCCGCACACGGCCCCATCGGAGCACTGCCATACTGTCCCGAGGATGGCGTGACGGGTCGGGCGAGATGGAGCATGGGGCACTTCGGCGAGGTCTTCGGGGCAGCGGCCTCGGAGGCCTACGTGCCCCGCATGATGGACCAAGAGTACATGCTGGAGGACGACCCCGGCTCGTTCCTTGGACCAGGTTGGGAGGAGGAGGCGTTAGGAGCTGAGGCCTTCCAGGAGCCGCCAGAGAGCCCCACCAACCGCGCCGTCGACGACAGATACAGGGTACCACTGATCTCTCAGGGGCAAGCTTACGCTAACCATGAGTCGCAAGTGAATCAGGTCACAGCACCAGGCAATGGTTCCGCGCGCGGCGATATCCGCCCCATCAGGAGAGACCCACTGGGGGCTGCGCGGGAGGAGCCAGGAGCAAGGCCCCTCCCCGCGTTGCACGGAGCAAGGCGTTACCCGGAGGTAGGCCCTCTGCCGGGGAGGTGCCGGCGAGCCCTCCCCTAGCAGAGGACCCGTGGTCGCTGAGGGCGCCACTGACGTCCCTTTTGCCCCCTTTGGTGCCGTCCTAGTTTCCGGTCGTCCCAATGGTGGTAGAGGGTGGCGCAAGGCGGGCCCCTCGTCTAGCGATATGAAGTAAGTCTCACGCGTGTGAAGGTCTCCGCTCATGACACTCTCACGTAATAATGCGTGGGGCTGTACACGCCCCGGAGCCTCAGGAGTGCCGCCCTCGGGCCTCGGGGGCTCCCTCCCACGTCCTAGTGGCAGCACTTAGCTCCGCGCTGGTGAGAAGACTCGAAGACAAGAAGACTAGACTAGGCGCCGCACGCGGCCATTTGCTTTGGATCTCTTTTCTGTAGCTTTGCCTTTTGGATTTGGATTTAAGTTGAGGTTGAATTTTCATTGATGCGTGCGGGGGGTGCCTTTTCTCGTTCAAGCGATTTCTTGCTATCTAGTTCTTGCCTTAATCTGGAGTTCGCGCTTGTCGCTTCCCCCTCACGAGCTCCTCGCGAGCGAAGTTAGGCACAGTGCACACACGCCACGCACATGACATGCCATGGCTAGCGCTTGCCCATCACGCGCCCCCCTCGGGCGTGTCGACAGGCTTCTCAGGAGCTTCCCGGGACGCGCAATCTCCCAAACCAGTGCGGGGCTCACCCAGGCTAAGGTAAATCGTGACAACAACAAACTTACCCCAGGATACATGAGTTCATGAAGACACATATTCTGCTCGGCCTAAAAAGATAGAGGCAGTAACATATTTACATGAGGGGCTTCCCCTCCAAAAATGCTCTCATAACCTCTAGGGCCACGCCCGAGCCTTTGTGTGCAGGAAGGACAGATGGGAAACGCGGGAATCAGTCGGACATGTCGCTCGCCGCATCGCCTTCGGACGCGTCACTGGCGTCGTCTTCACCTCCGCCGGCATCATCATCACCTTCGACGGTGCCACCGTCACCATCGTCGACCATGTCGCCTTCGTCTGCCGCGACCACCACCGCGTCGTCTTCGGGGGGCCCACATTGTCCTCCACCCACCACGCCAGGTCGCCCAGGATGGCCTGCGGAACTGGAGCGATGGCGGCGTCGAAGTCAAAGTCATGGTAGGTGTTCTGGAGATGGCTGAAGACGCGGGAGAATGCGCGTCCGAGCAAGCTGCGACTCCTCTCTTCGACAAGCTGGCGAGCCCTCTCGGAACGGTTCTCCAGGCGCGTGACCACCTCGGTGAAGAAGCAAAGGTGACTAGCGTAGTCGTCCGCGTGGGGATGAGGGCCATTCTCATCGTAGATATGGCCCAGCGTGGTGTTGGCCCTGTTCCTGAGACCCTAGAGCATGGGGGTGTGCACGCGCTCCAATGCACTACAAAAAAAAGACACATCCGTGACATTTTGGGCCGAACGAATTTTTTTCTGTCATACTTATGACACTTCTATGACGATAATTGTGACAAAACCTGGTATCATCATAGATGTGGTGGGGTCCTACTTCTATGACAAAAAATCATGACAGAAAATGGGCTTTTCGTCCTGGGCGGGCCGGAGACGCAGCTGCATGACATTCTTTGGGCCGTCCATGATGGAAAAAACCGTGGTAGAAGCGAGGGCGAGGAAAATATCAGGGTGTTCCCGGTTACGGTGGGTGGTCGGGGCCGAGCGATGCACGTTTCTCTCATACACGCATGCGCGTGGGTGCGAGGTGTTGGGCTCTAACTAAACCCGAGCGAGGCGTTGGGCTCTAACTGAACCCGAGCGACTGCACTGCAGGCTACGCGTTACTGAACCCGAGCGATCGATCGATGGCTGTTAACTGAACCCGATCGAGCGATTCCTTCGCTACTGCTGCTAACTGAAGCCGATCGATGCTGCCTCTGGATGAACAGTGAGCGTTGCTGGGGGGGTTTGGATAAATAGTTCCCGGTGGGGGTGGATGAACAGGACCCCGTGGTGTTGCCTCTGGATGAACGGGACCCCGATCGATCGAGCCGGTTGGGGCTGGATGAATAGGACCCCGTGGAGGGCTGGATGAACAGGACCACCCCGTGGAGGGCAAGATGAACAGCACACGGTGGAGGTCTAGGTGAACAGTAGCCCGTGGAGGGGTGGTTGAACACGAGCCCGTGGAGAGGGCTGGTTGAACAGTAGCCGGTGGAGTAGTGCGCGGTGGAGGCTGGATGAACAGGAGCCCATGGATGAACAGTCGCAGGTGGAGGCTGGAGGAGGTCCACGGTGGATGAACAGTAGCCCGTGGAGGCTGGAGGAGGTCGACGGTGGAGATGAACAGTATCCCATGGAGTCCCGTTTTGTGGTACGCCACACCCCTCCCGATGAACAGGACCCCCGTTTCGACCGTAACGCTCCAACACAAGTCTGTTTCCTCCGTTTTGCGGTACGCCACACCCCTCCCGATCAACAGGACCCCCGTTTCGACCGTAGGAGGTCTATTTCCTCCTTTTTGCGGTACGCCAGACCCCTCCCGATGAACAGGATCCCGTTTCGAACATGGCCGGTTGAACACAAGGCCGTTTCCTCCGTTCTGCGGTACGCCAGGCCTCGTTTCCATCGGCTGTTTCGTCCAAGCCCTCCCGACGAACATGACGATGCATTTCGTTCCGACCCAGCCGGTTGGCTCCCCATGAACACGACGACGACGCAGTTTCTCCGTTCTGACGCAACCATGTACACGAGCCCTGGCCGTACGTATGCGCGAGTAGGCGTTCGAGACCCTGCCCGTATGTACGTACATGGCCGTATTTTCTTTCTTGCACACTAGCTGCTGTACGTACGTGTACATGCTACGTGCGCGCCTCTACTACGACACGTGCGCGCCTCTACATCGACCAGTATGTACGTACACGTTCGCGACCAGAATGACAATGCTACGTACGCTTCGACCAGGTGGGTCCCGACTTTCTGGCACTTCCTTGCGTGCGAAGATGTAGCTGGTGGGTCCCAGCAGTCAGGGGGGCGAATCCTTTTTTTGCCCGGACGCACTTCCTTGCGTGCGAAGATGTAGCTGGTGGGTCCCAGCAGTCAGGGGGAAACATTTTTTCGTGAAATACGGTGGCCCGTCCGATGGGTCCCCGCTATCAGGTGGAGGAATAATTATTTTGCGCGTAATAAGGAGGCACTTCCTTGCTGCGGCCGTGGACCCAGCTGTCAGCCTCTCCACGTACAGTGCACGTCCGATGGAAGCCGTTCTTGACCATCTTGACCACGCCGCGCTGAGAGCACCAGGGTGATGGACGACGATGAGGCCTAGGAAGGGGATGACGCGGAGCCGGCGATGACGCGGAGCCGGGGAAGACGCGACAGTGGAAGCCCGCGCGGAGAGGAGTACGAGGGTTCACTGGTTCGGCTGCGGTGTGAGGCTGCCGTCGCCGCAGGGCCTGGCCAGCGATGGGAATAGTAGGGGCGGTGAGGCCTTCGCGGCAGCACAGCTGGCCACAGGAGGCAGGAGCATGCGGCACGACCGGCGCTGCTTTGGGCGGCTGGAGCAACAAGACCAGAGGTTGAAGAAGCACTACGGCCGTTGGATGGACATCATAAGGTCACTGGAGCTAGAATCGTTCATATTGACTAAGTTGACAAAGCACTCCATCCCCGTCAACTTAGTAGGCCCACAAGTCAGCCTCCCACCAAGGTGGATCCCAACTAGCAGGGGAGTATTCATTTTTGTGCATAATAAGGAGGCACTTCCTTGCGTGTGAAGATATAGCTGGTGGGTCCGACCTGTCAGCGGTGGGAACGTTTTCTTCACGAAATACAGAGGCCCTTCCGGTGGGTCCTAGCTGTTAGGTGGAGGAATCATTATTTTGCGCGTAATAAGGAGGCATTTCCTTGCGTGCGGCCGTGGACCCAGCTGTCAGCCTCTCCACGCACAGTCTACTTCCGATGGTGTCGTTCGTTGACCACGTTGACCACTCCACGCCGAGCGCATCCAAGGTGGTGGACGACGGCGAGGCCCCAACAGCAACGAGCCGGAGATGGGAAGACGCGGGAGTAGAGTCACAGACGGAGAGGTGTACGAGGGCTAACTGGTTCTGGTGCGGTGTGGTTCGGCAGTCGGTGGAGAAGAACAGGAGGTGTGGAGGGGTGGAGGGATGGCCTGGCCAACTGTGGAGTAGCGCTTCACAGTGAAGCGTGCTAAGCAGAGCTGCTAGCAGCAGGAGGCGGGAGCAGGTGGTCCCGGCGGCGCTGGAGGAAGAAGACGAGAGATTCAAGATGGATGCCGGTCGTTGGATATAAATCCAATGGCTAACGATGTCAGAATCATTTGTTGACTAAGTTGACAAAGACTTGCATTGGCTTCGGCCTATTGGCCCACATTTCAGCCTCCAAAAATGTGGCACGTATTCAACCCATTTTTTCAGAATTTACAGTCTTTTTTTGTGGGGTAGAATTTACAGTCCATTTGATCTCTTTTTTTGAATTACAGTCCATTAGCTGGGCTGGGTGAACAAATAATGTAGCGTCCATGCGGCCCATTTATGTTTTTCCTAAAAAATTACAGGCCATTTGCACTTTCTCGAAATACACGATTTTGCTGGGCTGATTCTAATTATAATGTTGGGGTGGGCGCAACAATGTTATCAAAAAATAAACAGGGCCTGAGCATTTTGTTATATATATATATTTAAATAATAAGTGATTTATTATTATATTGGTCCTTAAATCTTACCAAGCTTTTGTACACAATCACCAGGATTTTCGTTGCCAAAAAAATCCAGGATTTTATTGTGAAGAAATTATTTTTATAAGTTAACAAGATGTGGGATATTGTTTTCTTACATATGTAAGTATCTGTTAAATATATGATGACAATAACAATAATATATAATAACATATAAAACAATTTAAATATATATAATATAGTTAGAAGGGAAACATAAGTTGGACCAGGCGTTCCTATTCTTATATAGAAAAATAGAACATACCTCTGCGTTTTCTTCAAAAAAAATACATAAATTGGGCTGCCGATGTTTCAGGAAAAATAAAACCTTGGATGGGAGGTCCATAGGCCGGTCGATACATGACGGCCCTCAAGAAAATACAAACAGCCTTATGGACCTCCCAACCGAGGTCGTGGGCTGGGCATGTTAAAAAAGAAAGCCTAGACGGGGCAGCCCAAAACCGAGCTGATACTTGCTACCCCAGTGATAATAAATGATACCTGCCAGCTCCCCGGCTTCGTTGTGAATTTATCTCCTACAGTAACTATGTTGAAGCACCTAAAAAAATGTAACTATGTTGACAAACCCGTGGGCCCCAATGTTAGTATAGCATTAGGAGGAAGTATTTTTTCGATGAGGCACTTGCTTGCGTATGGCCATAGACCTGGTGGGTCCCGACTGTCCGCCTCTCCACGTACAGTCCTCTCCAAATTCCTCTCGTTTGTTCAGCATGTTCACAACGGCAGACAGCGGCGTCACCGCGAGCGCACAAAGGCGCAGGAGGAGGTCCGACCACCTGAGGAAGTGCCTTATTAGTAACGAAACAACTGAACTAGCCAAGTGGCCGAGTGACACTACCCGACAGCTGTTCCGCCCGGGTTCGATTCCACCTATGCAGAGAGAATATCTCCAAATTTTTTGCCTCTGCCTTTATTGACATGTGGGTCCCAATTGTCATCTACGCACACCACGTCCTACACTTGCCAAAACTTCGTCCCTCGTTTTCTCTGTTTTTTGCACACTCGACATTGTGTGAGAATTTTGAAAATAGCATATCTTTTTGACTGTGCATCATATGAAGGTGTGCTATGCATGAATGTTGATTAGCATGATGTTAACTGGCTGGTAGTTCCAGTTTCGACCATGAATAAAACTTCTAGCATGATGTTAACACTGTTTGAAAAGTCCGTGTTAATATAAATGCTCTGCCTCTGAAAGTTGCAGTTTCTTATCTGAAATTGAACTTGGAGTTTCTTATCTGAAACTGAAACTTGCAGTTTCTTCTCTGAGAATCACATTGTCTGCACTTTTATAGTCCTATGAAACTACTTTTTTAAGTGCTAAAAATAGATCTCTAGAATTCATAAAATACTTCATATGCTCAATACTGCAAATCTGAAATTCAAAAGACATTCATATCTGAAAGTACTCTCAAAATACACAACACAAAACACAATTCACAACCTGCAAATACTAACAACCCTAACCTCCTCCTGACAATTCACAACCTGCCTGACTATTGGTCTGGGGGGGGGGGGAATCCCTCCTATTCCTCGGCGGTAGACAACCGCCCCGTGAGACGATGTGAACAGCGAGGGAGAGGATGGCGGGGAAGCGTCGTCGGGCGAAATGTTTTTCTCCTCTTGTAGTTGGGTTCGGTCGACAAAGACTCCACCGGCTCGCTCTGGCACGACACCCTGTAGATGCTCGATCCTTCAATCTCTGGTGGATGCTCCATCTGGGATTGATACTCCCACCACCGCTCCCTCACGATCGGATTTGGTGAATCTGTTTGCTCCATGGCCCAGAGGAGCAGCTCTATGTACTCCCGCACAACTCCCTCCAGGAGTATTGCTGCCTTTTCGCTTTGTTGCAGATATTTGGCCATGGATGTCGTCGTCGCAGCTAGTTGGTCCTTGTTGTCAAACCAAGATTGTATCTCCAACATCCTAGCTAGCTTCACAGGGTCGCCGTCTGCGATCCTCATGTATCGGTTGTACTCCTCCATCGATCTACTTCTCCACAGCACCTTCACTCGCCGGTGGTGGTTTTTGAATGGAAGAGGAGAGGAGTAGTGCTGGTTTTGGTTTAGAACGGGAGAGGAGCGACGCTGGTTTTGGATTGGAACAGGAGAGGAGGGGCGGTGGTTTTGAAATGGAAGAGGAGAGGAGCGGTGCTAGATTTAGATTGGAACAGGAGAGGAGCGGTGGTGGTTTAAGAGGAGAAGAGCGGAAGAGTGGCGCTGGTCTTGGAAGTATTTTTTTGTTTTGCATATTTTGGGTCAAAGTTTGACCACGTACTGTATTTGACAAGCAAAATGTGAATGCATGTCACCAAAAATTGTATCGTTTGGTTCGTATCTGAATGTACTTTCAAATTATATTATTTTTGCAACGTGTAACATATATTTTATTTGTGAAAATCATGGTCAATTATGACCCAGAATAAAAGGGAGACTAGTTAATGTGGGGTCGCTTTCTTAATTTAAGGGTAAATTGATTTTGATTTTGATCCAGTCACAGCGCGCCGGCCCTCTTGTCCAATCCTAAATCGCTGCCGCACGCTCCTCTCCCTCTTCTGCATTGAAAAACCACCTCCTCTCCTCTCCATCATCTCCATTCCAAAACCACCGTCTCGCCTCTCCCTCTTCTCCATTGCAAAACCACCTCCTCTCTCCTCGGACGAGGATCCCCTGACGTAGCCCATCCTGCCATTGAGACACTGACACATGGGTCCCACCAAGCGCGGGGCCCACCTATCAGCGACCGAAAGGCAGGGGAACCTCTCCTCTCCATCATCTACATTCAAAAACCACCGTCTCGCCTGTCCCTCTTCTCAATTGCAAAGACCACCGTCTCTCCTCCCATCTTCCAAAGCTAGCACCGGACCACTCAGAAGGACATCTATGGAGGGGATGCAACAGCGAATCAGGTAGATCGCCGGCGGCGACCAGGCAAAGTTAGCCAGGTTGCAGGAGATCCTTACTTGGTTTGACAATGAGTGGGAGATTTCGAGGACGGTGAGGGCCATGTGGCAATGTATGCGTAAGAGCGAGACGACGGTGATGAGGGAGGCGATGTACTCCTCGGCGGCAGTCACGCCGCAGTCCTTCGAGTTCATTGAGTATCTCCTCTGGGCGATGGAGCAGACAGATTCGCCCGAGGCGAAAGTCAGGCGGAGGTGGTGGGCGTACAGGTCGAAGGTCGAGCACCCAGAGGATAACGAATAGATCGAGTACGGTGTGCCGTTCGTGAGGGTGCAGAGCCAGCCGGAACCACAAGAGTATTCGTTCTCCCACCACAAGAGGAGGCCGGATGGTGCGACGTCGCTTCCCCACCGTTCTCCACGGTTCCCTCGACGCTCGCCTCGTTTCAACGGCGTCGGTAGGGTTTAAGGTAAGCTTCACACTAACCTAATCTTCCATCTGCTCATGCTTACAATCAGTGTGACAACTAATAAAAATCATGCTTACAATCAGTCTCCGAGTACTACGCCAATCACCCTAAAATAGCTCTGGACCTTTGGGTCAAAGTTGTGACACTGTGTACAAATAAAGAAAAATAGATTGGTGCTTCTTTCAGAAAAGAGTACACCCCTAGAAAACTGCAAATATAAGCTACTAGTATTTTTTTAGTCTAAGCTACTAGTATTTGGTTAGAGGATTTGCTGCCGAGAAAGATCCGTCCACAGTGAGCGCCACACATCCCACTGATGGTGGTGGATGCCAATGCTTAGATGGAGCAGGGTTGGTGTCGGTAATTTTTACTTGGCACCTCGCACTCTGCATATATGCCGGTTCCATCCGTAAATTTATGCAGTTCCACCAAAATGCAGCTGAATAACCCTGTTTGCACAGATAATGAAAAGGCGTGATTAGATTATAGTGGCACTAGTTGATGAAACATACACTAATAAATAGAAGAAAATATTACATCATACTGGAAATTGACCCAAGTCTCCCCGATACACCTTCTGCCAGTGATGAACATTAGTTTACAGCGGTAGTACAAGGAGGGGCCTTGAGACATTCAAATCTCTATTTTTGTGTAGATCAACTAAAATTAAGCACCCCAGTTTGCAGAAACGCTTAAACATTAACAATGGGACTAGTTGATGAAACATACATTAACAAAGAGAAGCACTTTATTTATCTACATTGGAAATGAAATGATAGAGAGGACACTGGCCCTATTTTAACTGTATTATTCTTCATTTTATCAGTGACACTAGGGTCAAGCAGGTGGCAAACGAGGTGTACCGTGCGTCGCAAGGATGAAGGCCGGGGGTGCTTAGACTGGGATGCTGAAGCTGGCTCTTTCAGTCCCTATCTTCCCCCTGATGTTTCTGTGGTAGCATTTGGGTTGTAATCCAAACTTGGTCGAGCTGGTGCTGCGTCCCCCTACCTGCCTAGCTTATGTGGAGAACTTGTCTCCTGCTAGTACTCAGTCCGTTCTAGTAGTAGTTGCATAACTGCCCATTTACACTGAGATGTTGTCGGATAATGGTTCTCTATGGTTGGGTTTCTTTAATGAAATCGGAGGGAACCCCCTCTTTTGATATATAAAAAACAGTGGCACTAGCGGTGCCAAAACATTGCCTCAAATTAATAGTGCCACTAGATTAAGGTGCAAAATAATAACATTACTGCTTTATCATGGCAGTGCCAAAACAGTAGCACAAGAGCAGGATCAACATGCAGGATCTTTGGCAAACGGTCAGACCAAAAAGGAACATACCTCGTGATGGGAACCATATCTGTAGTCAACGCCATCGTAGAAGGGATGACACCAGTCACCAACATGGATGATTCAATTCATGGGACCTTTTGGTGCAGTTCACCTAAAATGAAGCAATGTCCCGTGAGCTAGCAGCTTCTTCTTCTTCTTTTAAGAAAAGGGCTCAACCCCGGTTCCATTTCCATCAGAAAACGAAACCCACAGAGCTTCTTCATTAGTTGAAATAAAATTGAGAAACATCAAGGTTGGTCGTGAAGCTCCTGGAGAGTAGGCAGACCAGGACAGTTGCATCTCTAACGAAAAGCAACTTATCTTAATGGGAAATTTAGCAGGACATGAAAAAAGTGCCATTGATTCATATTACTGGAGGCATTACATTGAAAACAACATTGGTTTAACGTGTTCTTACTTTTAACAGTGCGACTGCTACATTTTACCAGTGGCATTACATAAGAGCGGCTCGGGGCAACAAACATCAGAAGAGGATATCTGAGTTGGTCCCATTTTTGTTCGGTATATAGCCACCTTATACTGTGTGAGGCTAGCAAATCTAGTGCTGGACTTACTCTGTTGACTTGTCCCCTAGTCCCCACTTTCTTTCCCTTTTCAACCAATAGATCGGGTTTATATTGATTTTGTACTGCGTTCCCTTTATTTCCCTATTAGACCTAGAGACCAGTTGGATAGCCAGTCTCTGCTACTTTTCGCCCCCATTATTTCCTCTTTCGACCAAGTCCTAGATTCAGGTAACAAATCTTCCCCCACCCCCACCCCCTTTCTTCCTTGTTTGAACCAAGTACTACTAGGTTCGAGTGCATGCACTAGTTTTACCTCTTAACAGTAAAAAATTAGGTGGTTTTCGAACAGCCGATCGATCCTATCTACACAAGGGGGCCTGAGAAATAGTAAAAGATACGAATGCAGCGACGTCAGGAGCTCGGGAAGTAGAGCAAGGCCGGTTTCGAAGGAAGTTATACCTGAGGGTCGCCGGGATGTCGCTAGGTGGGCGGCGGGAGGCCGGATCTGCCCACACTACGGCAGCGAGGAAGAAGGGGTGGGAGGCCCTCCCTCGCCAGTGATGCTTGGGAGAGAACGGCAAGGCACGCTGATCGGGATGCGCCGGCAGTGGGTAAGAGCCGTCACCGAGGACGACCGCGTGAACGTTGCACCTTCTCACCTTCCCCGGCGGAGAGGATCCGGCTGGATCTGTGACCAGCGGTGAGTAGAGAGAGAGTGTGTGGCCACCGCTGTCGTGTTTAGATCTGGAGAGGACGAGACAGTGTGAAGAGAGCAACACTAGCAAGCAAGCGCGGAGGCTCCTGCCTATATAGTGGAGTACTAGTTTTCTTTTGTCTACCGGCCGGAGCCGGCTTGACCTCGGCAATGACTGTCGAGAAGTCTTCATGCACGTGCCCCGGAGGCGCAGTTGTCGTCATTTTTTGATCTGAAGCACCGGATTATAACATATAACACGAAAAAATGCCACATGACAAGAAATCATAACCTCACTGCCCAAAGGAGACAAGATGAATCCCGACGGACAAACTAGACGAGGATCAAAGCTCAAATTAAAGATAAACTCGTAGAAAAGGGGTCCGTCGATAGATGTCCTAATTAACATAGCCGGCTTGACCTAGATGGCAGCCGAGTAGTCTTCATGCATGTGCCCCCAATGACTAGCCCAACTCAGTTGTCGCTGTTTAACCCTCGCAGTGATCCGAAGCACATGACACCTAATTTTCCGAGATGACAAGAAACCTTTTTTTAGATTTCTCACCAGAACTACAGCCCTGTACAACACAACCTGCGCGATATGTAGACGATAGCCAATCCAGGCGTGTCTGCTGGAGTCTGGTCACATGCATGGACGAACTAATCTTCCGTGTCTTGCAGGGATCGTCCAGGTACCAAGGTGGAGTATGTACTTCTATTAACTCACCCGACTTGCGGGGCCGGGGAGTGTGCCTATGGTCGGTTCTCAATTGCGGTCCCACATGTGTGTGCAAACGCAATATGATGCACGTTCCATTCGGAGAGCGGCGTGCCAGACCGACTGACCGTCTGGGGTGCGACGCGAACGCGACGGGCGTGTTGTATACTCCGTACATGTGTACCGCCGTTTTCTTGAGGCTTTGCTCCATGGCGCAATTCATGGATACAAAATTAGTATACTGTACTATTTAAAAGTCGAGGGCGGGGCTTTTCCCGCGCGGTAGGCGGGGCAGTTCCGCTTAGTCAGTTCGACTTGACTTGCCATTATCATTTTAACTGCGGTGCTACGACCGGCTTGAGTCTCCCGATTCCTGACCACCTCCATACAGGTGCCTCTCCCGATGCTCCACCATGTAGAGGCTGGCTCTTGCTTGAGAGCCCACTCCTCCACTTTTTCCTTGGCTCTTTCCCCCACATATGCAAAAATACCATGTAAAGCGGGCTTATAGCCCACTATTGTACTTGATCCTACATGTGCTAAGCCTGCCACATAGGCATAAAGTCTGATGTGGCAAGTTAATTAAGAAGAGAGAGACTAGTTTGGTGACCCCAGGAAGAAACGGTGCTAAGCGCGTGTACCTAGATGAAGCAAACTTAGCAACAAAAAACTAAGCACCTATGCATTGGGGACTTGAGTTGCTAAGCCATTTAATGCCCATAGCACCTCATCTAAGCACCATTTCATTGGAAGAGGTCACTCCTTGGCAAATGCAATAAATATTACCAAGAAAGAGATAGAGAGAAGTAAACAAAAAAAATACTCTTATAGCCAACCTTATAGCTAACCTTGTTGTATGAGTGACTAAGTGATGACTATGTATGACATGCCAACAGCAGATAGCCTAACGCACCGTGTTAAATCTCCAATGGCGCGACCGTGTGAGCGAGGCGACGGTCGTGGTAGGCGTGACCATGATACGGGCTGCTGGCAGCCCTTGGATCTGAGATCGAACGGTCGCATGCTAACTTGCTGAAAATTTGCAGAATAACCCTCGAGGATAGGATATTCACCCATAGGTCTAGAATCACGCCATGCAACCGTTCGATCTCAGATCCAAGGGCTCTCAGAAGCCCGTATCATGGGAGAATGGAAAGCTTCGTATCACATGTAATTTTCCCGACGCTTGACATGACATCAAAAGCCATTTAATTGGGCGTCGAGTAGACATGACATCTAATTGGGCCCCCATAGTACTGTGCATGAATCCACTTATCCACCAGGCAAGCCACTACCCAGCCATTCGCACGCGCCCCCCACTCGACATTTTTACAATCGATAAACCGCTCCTAGTCGTCCCGTCCTTTCACATTACGGCAGTTCCACTAATCCTAACCCTCCTCCCAAATCCATGGCGTCCCAAATCTCCATGATCGGCGGTGAGTACAAGGTTAGAACCATCACCGGCGATGAGTTCGACGTCATCTACACCCGTTCTTCCGCAACGGTGAAAGAATGCCTTGCTTGCTTCAAACGCATGTTCGAAAACTCAAATGATGAGTGGGTCGCTGGGCTCGATGTTGAGTACACCACAGTCCTGGGAAGCGAGAAGAAACTAAAGGAGGCAAAGAAGAAGAAGCCCGCCGTGATCCAGGTTTGTGTGCATGACTTATTCTTGGTCTACCACATATGCCATGCCGATGTTGAGTGCGAGGAATTTAAGAACTTCCTCAAGGGCGGCCGAGTCAAATTCGTTACTGTAGACTTTAGGAACGACAAGGAAATCCTGGGTCGGATAGGCCTCGTTGTAGCCGACCCCTTCGACCTCCAGAACGAAGGGCTGGTGCCCTCCCTTGATCAGCCTTCAATGCTGACCCTGGCAGGAGCCATGGTTCATCCTTCGTACGGTAAACTAGAGAAACCTCCATACACGTTTCATCGTCATGCATGGCAGTGGAATGTACTAGATATGGACCACATCAACTATGCTGCAATGGATGGCTACCTTTGTTTCAATATCTACAAGGGTTGGATGAAGAGCAAGAGGCAAGTGTGCGGTTCAAGCAAAGAAGTATCGCCCAAGAGGAAGAGGGACAAGGACGAAGTCGAGGACGTAGATGAGGACTCCAAGTAAGGTGGCAGTGTCGTTTCTCATGGTGGTTCTAATGCAGTGTCTACCGGATTAGTTTCTTAGTTTAATTTCTGGCGTGCTTAGTTTTATTTGAGGGTGTGTTGTGCTGAGGCCCCAGCAGAACTATGTTATGTTTCTTCTCATTATATTTCGTACATTTCATCTTTTAGTTGGTATAGTACTACCACTCGTTTCTTGACATTATATACGTACAATATATATGGCCAACATCATATAGCCAACAGTTTAGTTGTCAAAGAATTTCAGGGTGCTTAGTTTTGTCAAAGAATTCCAGGGTGCTTAGTTTTATTTGAGGGGTGTGTTGTGCTGGACACCATTAACTTATCATTGTGAGAATCGGCTTATTTTTGTCATGTAACATGGTCAACGGGGTTTGACGTGAAAATAACAATGTCTAATGGCATTTATGAGCAAACATCTAACTTAACGATGGCATTTTTTAGATATCTAATTGCATTTTTGAGCAGGCATCTCACAGATCGATGGCATTTTTTGAGTAGTTGTAACTTCTAATGGCAAAACTGAGTAGTGATACACAACTAGTGGCATAAATAATAAGAACCCAAGAATTAAATAGGGCTAATTTCTTTATTTCTTTATACCTTTGTGTGCGAAACAATATATGCTGCCTCCCGCCAGATTTTCTTTACAGAGGCAACATAGAACTATATGAGTGCCTTGTTAAATTTTGGAATTATTCCGGGTTCGTTTGGACTTTTTTATACATTAATTGAGTTTCTGGTCATTTAATGTGCGTAATTCGGATTTGAACTACAAGCACATGCTCCCATGCACCAAAGTTGACTGAAAAATCACATGTGTGTCCTCAGGTGAATTTCTAGGTCCCATGCAAGAAATGGGAATGAAATTTAAACATCTGGGCATCATGGTTCGGCCGAGAACATTGATAAGCTTGGTTTTAAAATTCTTGTAAATCCAAAACACGCCTGAAAATCATGAAACTTGGCATGGTGTCATGTCATGGTACTACCATGCTATGGTAAAAAAATTGCAGAATAGGAACAAGTTTTGGTATAAGTTTCTTGCAAACCGGAGCTTCTCTCAAGAAGGCTCGTGGTTCTGAGAGGGAACGTGCCACCTTTGTGTGCATAATTCAAATTTTAAATACAAGCACATGCTCCAGTGCACCAAAGCTGGTTGAAAAATCACATGTGTGTCCTCGGGTAAATTTCTAGGTCCCATGCCAGAAATGGGAATGAAATTCAAACATCTGGGCGTCATGGCTCGGCTGGAAACATTGAGAAACTTGGTTTTTTAATTCCTGTAAATCCGAAACACGCATGAAAATCATGAAACTTGGCTTGGTGCCATGACATGGCACCAACATGCTGTGGTAATTTTGCTGTCCGATTTGCGAAGGCGCACACATTAACAATCAACAAAGTCATTTTGGAACAAGTGCTGTCACGTTACAATCGGAAACACAAGTATTATTGAAACTGTGGGCGTTCTATTTACCATTTATGTGCCGCCATGCGTCCCCTTTTTTTATTAGCTAGGAGGCGCCGTGCAGGGTAGCTATTTGAGTACGGGAGGCGTGCGATCAGACCCCTGCGCGTGCTTATCGGGAGGAGAGCCCTTTGACCTCCATCTGCCGTCCACCTCTCTCCCAAGGTCTCCATTAATGGCGCCCGAGCCTCTGTTTAATGGCGTGGCAATGTCTCACTCGATTGAGATTTAAGAGAGAAAAAAGAAAATCTGAAAAGAAAATTTTGCACGGATCTTGATGTAAGATCCGACGGACCTATATAGCATCTACTGCGACTTATAGCAAGACTGATGAATATATATAAGGACGACAAGAGTGGATAATAATTGTCTTACATAAGTAGGAAGATAATTAAAAAAGCCACATGCGGCTATGCCCGAAATACACAAGGGCAAAAGAAGAAGGAAGACACATACAACGATCTGGCTCGCTGATCTCTACTTTCTTTATGCGCTGCAGGTCGCGGAGACTAGTTCTCGCGGCGGGCGATGATCTCTTTCATTAGTTTCATGTCCTTAATACGCTGCTTGGCATCATCCATGGATTCCTCCACCAGCCTGTTGCGCTCGATGCGGAGCATGGCATTCTCGTCCATAAGTTTCTTGATGATGACGCCCGTCCTCTGCAACACGGCAGCGGTCTCCTCCTCCTGCTTCGCCCTTCCGGCGATCTTCGCCCTCAGCAGGTCGCGCTCGCCCCGGAGCTTCGCATTGCCCTCCCCCAGTTGCCGGATGATGCTGGTAGCCTCGTCCTGCATCCTCGCCCAGCCGGAGACCTGATCCATCTGGCTATGGACTATCGCATGCATGCGCCTGTAAGAGTCCTCGCCTGCCCGCGAGAAATTTTCCCAGGCCGCCGCGGCGCGGCGGGACCTCCCTGCTGCTTCGGAGGCGCGGCGGGACATCTCTGCTGCTTCCGCGGCGTGGCCAGACCAGTCTGCTACATCAACGACACGGCGGGACCTTCGTGCTGCTTCGGCGGCACGACGGGACCTTTGTGCTGCTACTGCTGCGCGGCTGGACATGTCGGCTGCTTTCGCGGCGAGGCGGGACATCTCTCGTGCTTCCTCTTCCATGCTCACCTCTCCCTAGTGGAAATCTCTCAACCCAGAACTCACGCTGGCTATGGCTTGATTGTTTTTGTGTGGATGAGGAGTTGAGGAGGAATGTGCAATCATCTTAGCATAGTAGTATTTATAACCGAGTACTACTAATACGCTCCTAAGTGGGAAACCGTTTAGGTTGTGATCGGTGTGAACAGGTTTGCAATTAAGTATAGCATGGTAGTAGTAGTAATTTGGAATGTGACGAGACGCGCTAATTTTTTTGACGGTTCTAGTTTCGAAGTGCGACACTATTCCCGGATGGCGTAACGTCGGCACATTTTCTCGGCCGTGGTGTAGCATATGCCATGGTACTAGTTCTTTTTCTACTGCTGTGTACGTGCAAAAACTGGCACCATCAGATACATATCTTACGCTTGGCGTTCGACAAGAATAGCCTCGTGGCGAGCTATAGACTAGTCTTTTTTTCAGACGCATTACACCTATCTCTCGGGACTTCTCGCATGCACCATCACTGCTCCCTAGGTCGATGCCACCCACATACAATTGTACTCTAAGAAGTGGTGCATGCACGCACTCGTCCTCTCTCACACACGCATCTGTAGCTACGAATTGTAGTGTTCTCAACCATCCGATTGGCTCTATCATAGGTTTCACGTTGCTCCTTGGCCTTGAGATTGAGATGTTTTAAACGCGGAGGCTAAGATGGAGGCGTGAGGTTTTGGTTAATGTGCGGGCCGCACACAGCACCAACACGACACGAGCTTCGTCTGCCTGGTGCGCATGCAGTCGGGTGAGTTGTCCAAGTATAGACACAACCAGGCCCTTGTTGGTATCCGTGCCTCGACTTTGGCTGGTCATAGTGGAGAGTAACATAGACTCTATGTTACTAGTACCTTCATAGTGGATAGTGTCATATAGTATATGCATAGTTTTGCTCCATGGCGCAATCCATCGATACTACTACTGTACAAATGTATACATTTTAAAAGGCTAGAGGGCGGGGCAGTCTAGCTTGGTCCTTTTCACGAGAGGCGAGGGCCTTTGTGATTTGACGGCTCATTACTGCTGGAAGGCGGGGCCTTGTGATTTGACTGCTCGTATAAATGTGCCGACGACCTGAGGAGGAGCAAAGAACCGTGCGGTATACTCAAGTTTTCCACTTGAGTACGACGGAGGAGCACGAAACACGACAGCCCAGTGCCATATCCTCTACTCTCTACTCTTATTATATATTACTAGCAAGAGGCATTGTTCTATTGGCGATAAAGAATGATCTAATTTGCTAGTCATCTCATTTTTAGCATTGTTCTATTCATGCCTCGCAGAGAAGGTGACATGTGCGGCGAAACACCCGAAGCAAAATAAGAAACACAGGAGCAAAAGAAGAAGGAGGATTATCACCCCAAAAAAAGAAGGAAGACGCACACACAAGTCTGGGGCGCTGCTCTCACTACATGAAGGGTTGCTGGCCGCGGAGTCGTAACTGCTTCTTCATCGCCTCCACGACCTCCATCTCCTTGCGCGTCTCCTCTGCCATCTTCATCATTGTGTCCATGACGCGGGATTTCTCGACACGATCCTTCATCATCTGTTCCACGGCCGCATTACGTACCTTGACAGCAGCCGGGTGCTCGATGCGGAGCTTCGCCAACTCCTCCTTCTGTTCCATGACGAGGGCCTGCAGCATCTTCATCGAGGAACTACTATTCTCATGCAGCTTCTTCCAGCCGGCGTTCTCCTCCTTCAGCAGGTCGAGCTTGTGGCAGAGCTTCGCCTTGTCCTCCTGAAGTTGCAGGATTTTTTTGGTCGCCTTCTTCTCCGAGGCAATGCTCTTCTTCAGCAGCATCACCAAGCTGGCGGTCAACTCCCCCTGCTCATTGAGCTCAGCGGGCATGTCATCGAGGCTCTCCTTCAGCAGCTCCACCAAGCCGTGGATGAACTCTTCTGCTTATTGAGGTGCTTATTGAGCTGATCGGGCATGCCGTTGAGGGATAATGACTCTAGCGCCGCCAGCTCGGCATGTTCGCCTCCGCGTCTAGGGTGCTCCTGGGAGCCATCGCCTGCCCATGAGAGATCTTTCGAGGTCTCTGCGTGGCGGCGAGCCCTCTTTTTTTTCCGCAGCCTTGGTTGCCGCTCCCTTGTTACGAGTAGTTGTCGACCTAGAGCTCTGCTCACCGGCCATGGCAAGGACGGACGAAGAAGGAGGACTTATGAGGAGGAAGGTAGAGTATTTTTCGGTTAGGTAGTTCCCCTTTTTATAACCTAAGTACTAGCACTAATACTAAAACCTGCATAGTGGGAACATGTTCAGGTTTGGTACGTACTGGTAGGTGTGAGCAGGCTTGCACTTAATTGTAGCACTAGTACTTTTGAATGTGATGGGAACCAGGTAAAGATTAATTGATGGTTTTTGGTTTCGAGGCCCGAAACGGCTCCCGATGATTTTAGTGGAACATAAATTTCAAGTAGACTACACTGCTCAGATGCGTAAATATTATGTTACTGTCAAAAATTGGCACAAAATACGAAGGAGACCAATGGAAGTACTACTAGCAACCCATGATTTAACTACTCGCATGTGCGCAGTGGAGTAGTAATGTCTTTCTTCCGCCCTCATGTCCACTCAATTTGCATGCGCTGTATTATTGACCATCAATGAAGTGAAGGACTTTACACGCGTCAAATATCACATGGGGTGGATCTTGGTACAAAATTGCGTCCGCCCGTGTACCCGCGTGTGCATGCGAGGGAATGAGTGCGTGCGTGGCGTGCGTGCACATCTTCGCTTCGTGCATGTACCGCAAGTGCGGCTCAGGGAGGACGAGTACATTCTTCTGGAACCAGCAGCACGTCACTGTGATCAATCCACACAAGGATGTCGCGACAACGCCTCCACATGTGCCACGTGGCTTCATGAACTGTAAGAGAGACACTGTGTAGCGTGCCATTGTGTTTTGCACATACTCGAAGTACTAGTAAGGTACACGTGCATTGCA
This sequence comes from Triticum aestivum, assembly GCF_018294505.1. NCBI lineage: Eukaryota > Viridiplantae > Streptophyta > Magnoliopsida > Poales > Poaceae > Triticum > Triticum aestivum. The sequence continues at coordinate 184,459,897 of NC_057811.1, read as the reverse complement.
CGCGTCTGATTTTGCAACCAAATTACGAATAAATACCACACTGTAGCATGTAAGCTCTGAGTCATATATGCCTGATGTAGACCTTCGTTTAATTCGTATAGTTCATCTCATTCAAAATCAATTAGTTTTTATAAAAAACCTAGGGCCTCTTTGATTCGTAGGATTTCCAAAACGCGGGAATAGGAAGAACATGGGATTAGAGTGGAATGTTGTCTTGAATCCTACAGGATGGTATGAGTGTTTGATTGTGCATAGAAAAAACGCAGAATTCTTTCAAAGAGGTTTGAGTGGATGGGATGTTTCCTATGAAATCTAGTGCAATGAATCATATGGAAAAATTCCTATGGTTTACAATCCTACGAATCAAACAACCAAGATAGGAAAAATTCCTAAGGATTAGAATCCTCCAAAATTCCTTCGAGAATCCTTTGAATCAAAGAAGCCCTTAATCTATTATATGATTCATGGAATTGTGCGTTGTAAAGCATAAAGTAAAAACAAATAATGGCAATTCAACTAGAAAAAAACTTTGGGCAGTTATGATACGGAAGATTCTAGAACAAAGGAGAACCACTGTTGTTTTGAAATTTGTGCATTATGCTTAAGTTCAACCATGGAGTCTGCTTGATTGTACATGTGGCAAAATCCAGTGGGGGCTAGAAGATGGTGCGAGGGGCCGAGTGGAGGGAGACTATGAAGGAGTGCACAACTGCGAGATCGATATTTAGAGAGAGGGGGCGAGAACGTGCGCTGTTGCGCGCAGTGGCGGAGCCATGAAAAATGTCCCATGAGCTAGGGGGCCAAGCATTGCTAATCCTTTACAAGGAGGGCCAATTCATCAACTTAAACCATTTTTACCAGCAATTGTCTAATGATCACATTCATATTAGCCTCGATATATAGTGATGTTAGGGGGGGCAGGGCCCTTGCTGCCCCTGTCTTCGCCATTGTGCACGCGTTTGAGAGATGAAGCGGAAGGCATGGATGATGAGAGGGGGGCGTTGGATATATAATTAATGTGAGTGTATTAGCTATATATGTAATCCTATATAGAGAGGTATAGATTGATCGATGTGGACGTGGGAAAGAGGGTGAGACCTCACTAGATATATAGATTGATCGGTTTATGTGGAAAACTATGAGAGACCTAGCTATATACACACACACACATAGAGGAACATCGGTCGTTGCGCATGCACGTGAGAGATAAAGAATGCCCGATATGATGGAGAGGGGGATGTGTGTGTGTGTGCCTTCATGGGAGACCGACCTGAAGAAAAAGATTGCATGTGTGCGATGGATAATGCCGACTGGTAGTGTGTGTGCATGCATGGACGAGAGAAAGTTAGTGGTACAATTATAAAGAGAAGACCAATGTGTGGGTGTAAAAGACTATGTGAGGTCATAATCAATGTAAAGTTGAATTCAAATATTTGAATAAGAGATCATGATGTTTGAAACCCATGCATGCATGAATATAACGGATCTGCGCGGTGTGGTTTGGAAACGAGCATGTTGCAATGTATACACATTGAACAAGGTCAGATTGGTTTGAATTTGAGATACCGATGGCAGACATCGTTTGGCCACATTGCATCCGTGCATGGACACACTATTCTAATTGGAGATGATGGGCGGCTTTCGCATCACATATCTATATCTATACCCCTATATATATATTATATTTTATATTTTTTATATAGTGTGTGGATAACTTTAACTTTGAAAGATGGTTGTTGGATGAGGCCAATCCCATGGTGCAGAGCTGGCAAATTTGAGCACTACTGGCCGTTGGATATCATTTAGATTCCACCAGATTTTGCCACATGTACAATCTAGAAGACTATGGTTGAACTTAAGCATAATGCACAAACCTCAAAACACAAGCACTTCTTCTTTGTTCTAGAATCTTCCGTATCAGAATTGCCCAAATGTTTTTCTACATGATTTGTTTTTACTTTATGCCTTACAACGCACAATTCCATGAATCTTAAAATAGATTAGCTTTCTTATAAAAACTAGATGATTTGGAATGAAATGAACTATAAGAATTAAACGAACATCTATATCATGCATATATGACTCAAAGCTTACATGCTATAATGTGGTATTTATTCATAATTTGGTTGCCAAATCTCATGCGTGCAATGCACGTGTACCTTACTAGTCTAAATGGTGTCTGTGTGTGTGTTGTGCGTGTTAAACACATTGTACGTAGTATATCATACTAGTCTAAATTGTCTTTTTTGGGTACACATTAAGCTTGTTCTCCCGAAATTTCAAGCCGCGCCTTGTTATGCCGAAATTTCAAGCTAGCGTCTCTGTCTATCGTTCTGCGAAACTCCCACCTCTTCAACCCGCGCCTTGTTAGCCCGAAATATTTAAGATATATCTTTGTCTCGTTGTGCTCTGACAACTCCCTCCATCTCAACCCGCGCCTTGCTATTCCAAAATTACAACGCGCGCGAAAACTCTCACCTCCTGTGAAATCCCGACACGCGAAATGCCCGTGAAACCCCTGAACCGAAAGAACCGCCTCAAATCGGTGGGGGTACTTCATAACTTACCCCACATTTCGGACAAGTACGTCCCTAAGCCATGGTTCCCCACTCCCATCCCATCCGCCCACCCATTCGTACACCAAGGCCGGCAAAACCCGCGAAGCCCCACACCCTCCTCCGTCCGCCACCCAGCCGGAGCCTCTTCCCCGACGATGTCGTCCACAGCAACACCTCGACATCCCTCATCCACCGTACCGGATGAGGATCCGTCGTCGATCTTGTCGTCCCGCCGGTTCAGCCACCCCGTCCTCCACCTCCAAGGAGCTGCCCCGACGTTCCCCTCGTCTTTCGCGCCACCTCCATTCCCACACCGCCGTCTTCACCTGCACCACTGGAAGAGCATCATCATCACCGTTTCCTCGGAGGAAGCTGCGGCCTAATCGGCGCCACCAAAGAGGTTGTACACTAATCGCCGCATTTTCTTCTTGATTCGATCTCACGGTGCTGCCGGCTCTCGGACCCGAGCCGACACGGCGTGGCTCCATCCACAGCGGCGTCGCCGGCCACTTCCTCCACGGCGTCGCTCCCTCTGCAGCGACGTCCACATCAGTAGGAGCTGCTGCTGCTTTAGCTCTCATCGCGCTGCTGCTGTGCTCTTGCTCTCGGTCCCCTGCCTGGTCTGCTCTTGCTCCTGCTCTTGCTGCTGCTCTCGCTCTTGCTCTTGCTCGCGCTGCTGCTCTCGCTCTTGCTCTTGCTTGCGATGCTGCTCTGATTTAGCTACACTTCAGTCGACTGAATCGACTTTTGGGTCAGTCGATTTTCAGGGGGGGGGGGCTCGCC